>NC_053497.1:83025366-83325366 GCF_905171775.1 Rana temporaria | reverse complement strand
CTCTGTAAGCGATTATAGGGGGAATTCCCCTTATTGAAGGATATTGCCAAAGTCTGCAAGCCACTACAGTGTGATCATACGCATCCCTGTCTAAAACTGATACCAGTAACATTTTAGGGCCCTTTCCCACGTCCGGACAAATGGTCAGTTTTTTACAAGTCCATTTACGGACTTGTAATGTATCCCTATGGGATTGTGGACGTTAGCGGATGATGCATCCACTAACGTCCGTAACGATCCGCCTCCGCAAAGATCCGCTTTTTCAGACGGAAGAAAACCCTATTTTTCTTCCGTCTGGCGGAACGGATCGGATTCATCCGATTCCCCATAGGGGAGAGCGGAGGAAAGACAGGGCGGTCTCTGCACAGTGTGCGGGGACCGCCCTGTCCGCTGATAGCTCAGCGGGGATTTACGGATGATCCCCGCTGAGCCAACGGACACACACGGGCGGATCAATACGGATCCGCTCCGTGTGAAAGGGCCCTTAGGTGTAACACTAGTTGATGTCTCATAATTGTGGTCCCCTGTGTAGGTGGACCTCCATAGGGTCACCCTCTGCTTTTGGGGGGTAGTCATTTCCATCTTGCCGAGCCGGTTTCTCTTTTTTCTTTTTTTTCCATATACATTTTCTTTATTTCAACCAAACAAAAGAAGACAATAACACACAGAAAAAAAGAGGAAGGTAAATCTTCCATACATCATTGTAATAACATAATCTCATAATTGGTCTATTCCTCCATGCAACCATTAATTATATTTCAGAGTTTACTTCATGATCACATCATTTTATTCCTATATTTCTCCCGGTATCCGTTTCCCAGCAATTTAGACAAAAAACACCAAATTTTCTATCTGAAGTACTTCCAGCATCATTCAACTGTTTCCTCCCCAGCCTTACTGTCTCTGGCCCACCCCTTTCATTTATTGGATTTCACTTTTTTCAATCATGGAGGCTTAGCATCACATGTGGTCATTACCTTGGACAGGCTGCAGGCAAAATATTAATATCATCTCACCAATCAGTCTAATATCCACCCATCAAGACATTTTGATATTTGGACAACTCCTCCCAATAGCCAGTAGGGGTGCTGAATTTAATCGCTGCATCGATGCATCGCGATTCGGGGGTCCCCGATGCGGCATCGATGCATGCGACCCCAATAATCGATGTCCGTGACGTCATCCGACATGCCGAATTGAATCATTGACCATATAATCGTAATCGAATCGTGAGCACAGTGAAGATGCGCACCCCTAATAGCCATCCTATTGCTTGCATCCGATTATTGAGGTAGGGAGCTCCAAAAGAAAGTTATGTACAGAACCCTGCTGATTCCTCCCCCAGCCATGACATATTTGTATTTCAAAGAGAGGCACAGAGACTTAGTGATGACATCACTGGATCTAAATCAAAGTATGTATTAAAAAGGGATATATGAACAAGAAGGGAATGCGCCAAACTAAGTGCAGTAAATATGGGTTTAATTAGAAATAATGTTTTAAACAATCAATTGGCTACTCACAAAAGGAGTGATAACACAAGCATGGTAGGGCAAGAGGCTGGTCTGGTGTCACAGCGGGTCATCTGTAGCTGCAGGGGTTCACTCTGGCAGGTCTCAATACTGTGGAACCGGAGGAGATGGACATCCAGGAGTTAGGAAGCCATAGGGAAAACACAGGAGCTCCAGGAACCACTGGTGCTGCTTCAGAACGGCGTGCGTGTGTTTTCCCTATGGCTTCCTAACTCCTAGATGTCCATCTCCTCCGGTTCCACAGTATTGAGACCTGCCAGATTGAACCCCTGCAGCTACAGATGACCCGCTGTGACCCGCTGTGACACCAGACCAGCCTCTTGCCCTACCATGCTTGTGTTATCACTCCTTTTGTGAGTAGCCAATTGATTGTTTAAAACATTACAGGGAGTGCAGAATTATTAGGCAAATGAGTATTTTGACCACATCATCCTCTTTATGCATGTTGACTTACTCCAAGCTGTATAGGCTCGAAAGCCTACTACCAATTAAGCATATTAGGTGATGTGCATCTCTGTAATGAGAAGGTGTGTGGTCTAATGACATCAACACCCTATATCAGGTGTGCATAATTATTAGTCAACTTCCTTTCCTTTGGTAAAATGGGTCAAAAGAAGGACTTGACAGGCTCAGAAAAGTCAAAAATAGTGAGATATCTTGCAGAGGGATGCAGCACTCTTAAAATTGCAAAGCTTCTGAAGCGTGATCATCGAACAATCAAGCGTTTCATTCAAAATAGTCAACAGGGTCGCAAGAAGCGTGTGGAAAAACCAAGGCGCAAAATAACTGCCTATGAACTGAGAAAAGTCAAGCGTGCAGCTGCCAAGATGCCACTTGCCACCAGTTTGGCCATATTTCAGAGCTGCAACATCACTGGAGTGCCCAAAAGCACAAGGTGTGCAATACTCAGAGACATGGCCAAGGTAAGAAAGGCTGAAAGACGACCACCACTGAACAAGACACACAAGCTGCAACGTCAAGACTGGGCCAAGAAATATCTCAAGACTGATTTTTCTAAGGTTTTATGGACTGATGAAATGAGAGTGAGTCTTGATGGGCCAGATGGAAGAGCCTGTGGCTGGATTGGTAAAGGGCAGAGAGCTCCAGTCCGACTCAGACGCCAGCAAGGTGGAGGTGGAGTACTGGTTTGGGCTGGTATCATCAAAGATGAGCTTGTGGGGCCTTTTCGGGTTGAGGATGGAGTCAAGCTCAACTCCCAGTCCTACTGCCAGTTTCTGGAAGACACCTTCTTCAAGCAGTGGTACAGGAAGAAGTCTGCATCCTTCAAGAAAAACATGATTTTCATGCAGGACAATGCTCCAGCACACGCGTCCAAGTACTCCACAGCGTGGCTGGCAAGAAAGGGTATAAAAGAAGAAAAACTAATGACATGGCCTCCTTGTTCACCTGATCTGAACCCCATTGAGAACCTGTGGTCCATCATCAAATGTGAGATTTACAAGGAGGGAAAACAGTACACCTCTCTGAACAGTGTCTGGGAGGCTGTGGTTGCTGCTGCACGCAATGTTGATGGTGAACAGATCAAAACACTGACAGAATCCATGGATGGCAGGCTTTTGAGTGTCCTTGCAAAGAAAGGTGGCTATATTGGTCACTGATTTGTTTTTGTTTTGTTTTTGAATGTCAGAAATGTATATTTGTGAATGTTGAGATGTTATATTGGTTTCACTGGTAAAAATAAATAATTGAAATGGGTATATATTTTTTTTTTGTTAAGTTGCCTAATAATTATGCACAGTAATAGTCACCTGCACACACAGATATCCCCCTAAAATAGCTAAAACTAAAAACAAACTAAAAACTACTTCCAAAAATATTCAGCTTTGATATTAATGAGTTTTTTGGGTTCATTGAGAACATGGTTGTTGTTCAATAATACAATTAATCCTCAAAAATACAACTTGCCTAATAATTCTGCACTCCCTGTATTTCTAATTAAACCCATATTTACTGCACTTAGTTTGGCGCATTCCCTTCTTGTTCATATATATCTTTCAGAGTTTGCTTCTGCTTCAGGATTGCTGCTGCTAGTGCTATTGGACTATTATTGCATGATTATATTCACTCAATTTTTATTATTGACATGGACCTTATGATGTGCTGATGTTTCTGATTACTAATTATTGATTGAGCTTGTTTAGTCATGCGCCATCTACCTATACATTTTTTGTATTAAAAAGGGAAAGTTTTAATTTGAACATTTCATCAGCATGTTGATGAGGGTGGAAATGAAGAACCAGGGAGGGAAAAGTAGAAAAAACTTTCTTGTACACAATACCAGGAAGCAGTCATCAAGACTGTACTAGGTCACATACTTATTTTTTTCAGGCCCAGAAAAAAATGCAGCGTTGGCACCAATTATATTTAACCCCTTTACGCCCCAGTAACCCATATATGTGTGGCAGCAAAGAGATGCGCATTAATGCCCACATGCCGCTCATATGTGTTGCTGGGTAGGCAATATTTATGTGCACAAAGACCGAGCTGCCGAACACAGCTCTCTGCCCCAAGAAGACATCGGTAGCCAGCGGGACCAGGTTCCGATCATGTGACCACTGTGACAGCCAATCACATTGGTTACATGATCGCTGATCCTTCCTACCACTCCTCCGATCGTTAAGAACTTGTAAAGGAGATACCAAAGTGGGAGGGAAGGGGTTAAGCAATGTTTACTTTCAGTATGTGATAAAGTCCGACCTCTACGAAGAAAACAACAGCCAAATAAATGTAATTAGGACCATCTTATTTATTGGACTCTCTGTAAAATAATTTCCTAACATTTTATTCATTTTGTTGAAGTGTTGACTGTGTTTTTTGTAATAGAATTATGTTTTTAATACTGTTGTTGTAAACTGAAGCTGCATACCTGGCCTTGAATGTCTATTACAGTTTATTAGACTATACCACTTTCTGCACAGTTGTTTATATTAATTCTATTTCTTTTAGATCTGTATACATGATGTCAAGAAAATGCGCTCTGCAGCCTCTAAACATATTATAGTTAGCTAGAAAATTCCATAATGTAAATATAACAGGAGTTGGTACTTACTGTTGAAAAACTCTGGAGTGATTGGTTCCGTCATGAGGATGTGTGGTGCCAGCAACTTGTACACCTCACCATGTTCTCGCTCCGGCAGAAAATTCAATATATTTTGGTCCACTAAATCTGACTGATACAAAAGTATGCTTTGTCATGTTCAGTAAAATAAAAGTCTTATTTACCACAAAGATTTCACTTTTTAAATCTGTCCCATACCATGTGTTTGGTACATGTGGGCCAGTGACAATGGCAGTTAGTGTTTGATGTTATTTGTAATAAATGTTCTCCTCATTAGTTTCACTAACGTTGGACACTAGTGGCTAAATTTAACAAAACAGCTAGAGAGAGAAGGGAGGCAGAAAGCTCTATATAGTTTGGGGAACAAAGTACCGTAGTTTAGTGTTTCGTGCATCCGGAAAGTATTCACAGGGCTTCACTTTTTCCACATTTTGTTATGTTACAGACTTATTCCAAAATGCATTAAACTCATTATTTTCATCAACATTTTACAAACAATCTCATATAATGACAATGTGAAAGAAGTTTGTTTGCAAATTTATTCAAAATAATTTTTTTTTTTTTAAAAGTCACATGTACATAAGTATTTGCAGCCTTTGCTCAATACTTTGTGGAAGCACCTTTGGCACCAATTACAGGCTCAATAATTTTTTTTAGTATGATGCTACAAGCTAAGCACACCTATTTTTGAGCAGTTTCTCCCATTCTTCTTTGCAGGACCTCTCAAGCTCTATCAGGGTGGATGGGGAGTGTTGATGCACAGCCATTTTCAGATCTCTCCAGGGATGTTCAATCTGGTTCAAGTCTAGGCTCTGGCTGGGTCACTCAAGGACATTCACAGAGTTGTTCTATAGCCACTCATTTGTTATCTTGGCTGTGTGGTTAGGGTTTTTGTCCTGTTGGAAGATGACCCTTCATCCCAGTCTGAGGTCCAGAGTGCTCTGGAGCAGGTTTTCATCAAGGATGTCTCCGTGCATTGCTCCGTGTCATCTTTCCCTCAATCCTGACTAGTCTCCCAGTACTTGCTACTGAAAAACAGCCAAACAGCATGATGCTGCCACCACCATGCTTCACTGTAGGGATAGTATTGGCCAGGTAAGGAGCGGTGCCTGGTTTCCTCCAGGCAATGACGCTTGCCATTCAGGCCAAAGAGTTCAATCTTTGTTTCATTAGATCTGAGAGTTCTTCAGGTGCCTTTTGGCAAACTCCAGGTGGGCTGTCATGTGCCTTTTACTGAGGAGTGGCTGCTGTCTGGCCACTCTACCATACAGGCCTGATTAGTGGAGTGCTGCAGAGACGGTTGTTCTTCTGAAAGCTTCTCCTCTCTCCACAGAGAAATGCTGGAGCTCTGTCAGAGTGACCATCGGGTTCTTGGTCACCTCCCTGACTAAGGCCCTTCTCCCCTGATCTCTCAGTTTGGCCAGGCAGGCCGCTCAAGGAAGAGTACTGGTGGTTCCAAACTTCTTCCATTTACAGAAGATGGAGGACACTGTGCTCCTTGGGACCTTCAACGATGCATACATTTTTCTGTACCTTTCCTCAAATCTGTGCCTCGATACAATCCTGTATCGGGGGTCTACAGACAATTCCTTAGACTTCGTGGCTTGCTCTGACATGCCCTGTTAACTGTGGGACCTTATATAGACAGGTGTGCGTCTTTACAAATCATGTCAAATCAACTGAATTTACCACAGGTGAACTTCAATCAATATGCAGAAACATCTCACGGCGGTGAATATATGTACATATGATTATTTTTTTTATTTTTTTTATAAATTTGCAAAGATTTCAAACAAACCTCTTTCACATTGTCATTAATGGGGTATTGTTTGTAGGATTCTGAGGAAAATAATGAATTTTTATTCATTTTGGAATAAGGCCTTTTTAACCAAGATAAACAAACATACAATATGTCTGGTCATAGTTAGTCAGGGCTTGGCAGTAGCATGTGACGTGTTATTATATAGTCAAATACATAATTTGGGT
Organism: Rana temporaria; assembly: GCF_905171775.1. Classification (NCBI taxonomy): domain Eukaryota; kingdom Metazoa; phylum Chordata; class Amphibia; order Anura; family Ranidae; genus Rana; species Rana temporaria. Next base: position 83,318,769 of record NC_053497.1, on the reverse strand, counting down.
CCGACAATATTATATACACTTTGACAGAAGATGTGAACAATAATGTAGAATAAATCTGTAAACGCTGTACTGTACTTTCCTCATGGCCAATACATCTACGGTATGTTAAGAACATACCATTGTTTCATCATTCTCAATCGTATCATTTTTTCAAATAGTAACCTTACATTACACAGAATACATAACATCTAGTGGTATCACTTTTTAGGTAAAGCTGATTGCATTTCAAGCTAGAGGAACCAAATCAAACTTTTTTGGACAGCCAAGTGCCTTGTATGTTAATTTGTACATAGGTATGACTTGGTTAGTAAGTCAAAATTAATGTGTACGTTTTGTGAGTTCAGGGAATTTCCATTCAGCAGCTATTATCTTTTTGCCGTAGAAGAATAATCAACGCAAAAGTAATTTTGTACAGTCTAACACATATATAATCCAACAGGCATCTAGCTGGATTACATACGTTGGGTAAATTTAGCAGAGAGCTAGTAAAGTTCATGATTTTAAAAGGTCCGTATAAATGGGAATACCAAACCATATGGTAAAAAGTTCCAGTATTGGATGGATGTTTGGAGCACCAGGGGGAATGTAATTTACCCAATTCGAATAGTATATGTGGAGTGTAGCAAATACGGTATTTCACCTGAATTATTTTAGACTTAGAAAAAAATAACTGAGGTCAATAAAAAATATATTTAACAAGATGACGTTTATAACAATAATAGGTCTTATTCTAATTTAAAACAAACATTTGTAAATGCTTCCAATAAGCCAGATAATGTGTTTAGTTGTTTTGCCCCTTTATAGGGTGTTCCATAATAAATGAACACCTTTATAAACGCCTTTAAAAAGGAAGATATTTGTAAAGTACATTTTTAACAAAATGGCAAACCCATAAAGGCTATATAGAATTTTCTTTGTATATAAGTCTATGAGGATGAACAGTAAAAAAAATTATATTTCAATGCATTCTTTTTTAAATCGTACACCATGTTCATAACATAGTGCAGTCAAACAGATTGTAGACATTAGGCTTCAGTAAAAAAGAATTATTGTTCTATGTATATATCACAATCAGTTATCCTGATAACCTGTAAGAGAACATAACTTACCGGTAAATGGCCAAGCAGAGATGAAACACTATCAGAAACATAAATGATCATCCCATCAGTGGTGAGCGCAATGAGGAAGCCATCTAGAGCCTAACAAAGAAAGACGGAAACTCAATCTTCTTTTAATGTGTTGAACCACACAGCACATTGATTTCAAGGATGGCGCCAAGAGTGGCTATTTATAGAACATACAGTTGGCAGACCAATTTATTTTATCTAACATTATTTATAGAGATGGCTAAGTGAGCTTGGAGCACTACATAAAATTACCAGGAATCAATCAATGCCGTATAATATATATATATATATATATATATATATATATATATATATATACACATACATACATACACACACACACACACACACACACACACACACACTTGTATATACACTCACATATCAGACAGAGAAATAAGACAATTATTATTAGTTCATTCTGCACAATTCTGTGTAATTTCCTAAATCACTGCTGTCAAATCCACTAAGATCTAGTTGTCATTCCTCTATCTAACATCTTTGCAGCAGCACACCATTGCTATATCCAACCACCTTATCATATTAATTGGCATTTCTATATCGCTATACATAATACAATGTCATACATGTCAGTTCTATGTTTAGGTCTTGTTATTTAGGGGCAATGATATCATCATTTCTAAAAGTTAAAGTAATGTAATCCTTGCTGCAATTGTAAAATATCAATGAAATCTAAAATACTGCATTGTAATTAATAAATTACAAAAAAGTACATAATTGATACTTGGCTCCACATACGCTTACTCCAGAATTAACATCTCCAACCCTTAATGTATTATCCGCGGGTAACATGTCCACTCGGCTATCCGCTATATGTATTACCCTGAACCCCCAATAACGCTTCTTTGCACCTCTCAAAACCTGTAATGCCCCGTACACACGATCGGAATTTCCGATGGAAAAAGTCAGACAGACTTTTTCCATCGGAAATTCCGATCGTGCGTGTGCCCCATCGGATTATTTTCATCAGAAATTCCAAGGAATTCCGTCGGAGTTTAGATAGAGAACATGTTCTATTTTACTCCGATGGAATTCCGTCGTAATTCCGATGTGATTTTGGTCAGACAAAGGTCCGACCGTGTGTATGGGGCTTAATTAATTCCACATGTACTGTACATCTCCTTTACTTCAGAATAAGTGACCAGAATGCACTATTGCTCAAGAAGATGGCAGTTTGCAATCTGTAAAATCCCTTTTCTACACCACTGTCCTACTTGGCTTTTTCATAGACTATTTCTTCTAGCTGCAGAAATGTACTGCTTGAAGCCATGACTGCTGAGAAGCAAAGATTCTTCTATGACCAACTAATGGACCAATACCTTGCCACCCCTCAAAAAGACACAGAGGCAAATTGCATTGGAAAATAGGGCAAACCCATAACTTTAATGAACTTTAAAAATGTACCAAATAAATAATGTCAGTCACATTTATACTGCGAGTACTTATAAAACATTAACTCACATAGCCAAAGAGGCCTGTCCTTACCATATGTGCCAGATAGGCATTAGACTGACCCCAAAATTTAACTTGGGGGCATAGCCCATAAAGCAACATCATTAGCTGGTAAGGTCAAAAACGTCAAAGTTGTGACACAACTTCACAACAGAAGGGAGGATGGTCAACTTTTGTGACAGCTGAATCTCCTCGGATCTTGGAGTTCAGGCTCCACCTCATCACCTCAGGTCTTGTTAGTCAGTTCTAAAGGAGCCACTTAACCTCCCTGTGTAAGGTTAATGCCCACGGTGATGCCATGCTTCCAGCAGTCAAGGCTCCCTGTCATCTTCATTCTATCTACACTTGTGCTACTGAGTCTCTCTACTAGCTAAACATCTTTCAAGAATAGGGCTAGGTTCACATTTGTGCAGGTGTGTGTAAATCACATGTGTTCATGCTGCTGCACTAAAAACACATTGTTTTAGGAGAATGTATGGGCTGCTGTGCCTGCGCAAACTCAGCATGCAGAACCGCTCAAATGTGAAAACAGTACTCACTGAAATATATACTTCATTGTTCTGAGGTACTGTTACATATTTACACAGTTAGTCTGGTTGAAAAAAGCCCATCTAGTTCAAACAAAAAATGGTATGAATGTTTCCCCAACAGAAATAATTATAAAATAAATAAAATAAAAAACAGGGTCACTTTACCCTCCCTCATTATCCAAAACTGAAAAAAAATAAAATGGTTTGAGTTGAGAAATTTGAATGGGCTATGGGGCACTTGTAGAGACAGTTGGATGGTTGCCTAACCTATAGAAAGACAGAAGTACAAAGGAAAATGAAAATCTTTAAGGCCCCGTACACACGAGGAGACACACGGACCGTTTTCATCGGACATGTCTCCTGGGAGCTTTTGGTCTGATGTGTGTACACACCATCAGACCAAAATCCCCGCGGACAGAGAACGCGGTGACGTAGAAAACCCCAACGTTCTCAAACACAGAAGTGCAATGCTTCCACGCATGCGTCGAATCAATTTGACGCATGCGCGGGATTTCGGGACGCTGGTTACACGTCATAACCAGCGGACATGTCCGATTAGGTGTACTAACCATTTGACTTGCTAAGAAACTTTTGTCTGCTAGGCCGTACACACGGTCGGACATGTCCGCGGACCAGTTTCAGCGGACATGTTCGACCATGTGTACGCGGCCTAAGAGCATATCAAAGTAACAGGTGAAACTAACCACTGAGCTAACCAGCAAACTTTGCAGCTGTGCAAAAACAGAAAGTATGCTCTTTTTAACGGCAGCCAAACATCTCAGAGTTCTAAGGTTCCATGCACATTAACGTTTTTTTAAGAGTGTTTAGGAGTGTTAGCGTTTTTGCAGTAAAAGAAAAAAAAAAGCTAAAAAAACGACCGTATATTAGTAGCGTTTAAGAGTATTTCTGCTGGAAAAAGGCTCCAAGAAACTCCAATTTTTTTTTTCCTGCTCCTAGGCGCTAAAGCTCTAAAACGCTAATACCCTAAAGTAGTGTGCATGGACACAAAGGATAACAGCTTCTAGGAACTGAAAAAAATGCTAACAGCTGGAGCTTATAAAAACACTAGTGTACATGGAGCCTAAATTTGTCATATAGCTTTGTCATTTGCTTTTTGACCTATCACATTCAACCATTAAAGGCCATTTTATTCTGATTGGTGAATGTGGGAACATTCTTAATATTTTATTATTTTTTACATAAAGCTTTTCACTGTGCATCCAGCACAGTATTTGAGCATCTTCTTGCAGGATTTGAAATACTCAGTATACCCTGGGATCTCACCGGAAGAATGGTGATGTTGCCCTTGCCAAGGCGCAAAGGGCAGGGCAAGGAAAGTACATTTTTTACACTTTTTCCTTCACAGCTGTTTTTTTTTTCTATATATTTTATTTTAGCATTTTGACATTGAGAGAGCAGGGAAGAAATAAGCAGATCTTGCATTTTTACAGCAAGGTCTGCTTTAATAACACTTTTAGTGTTACTTGTTACGATGGTAGCTTAATGAATAGCATTCTATGAGCAAAGTAACCCTTAGGATTACATGTCATTTTTCAGCTAGTCAAACAGTTTATAGAAAACTAAAAATGGCATTCCTGACCTAATGGCATTGGCCATTTTCCAAAAGCCACAGAGCTGCCCATGTTGTGCAACATTCTCATCCTCGGGTGTACTCATTATTATTCCCTTCCTATTTCCCACAGTGGCGGTAAGTTAGTACCAGCCTGCAGGCAACCTGTGCCTAAGGTACAGCGTCTTCAAATGCTTACGTTATAACCACCTTAATTGTAGCATTGCTGATGCCAGTTCTACCCACTCAGTTCTCCAAAAACGAAAACAAGCGCTTGACATATTGTGCCTCTACTTGCCCAAGTGAAAAAAAATTGAAAAAAAGGACAGAATATACACAGCACTGCATTTATTGTTCCTCTGAATAAATTAATCTGATGACTAAGTTCTGGCAATGATCTCTATCTAATACATGCAAATTGGCAGTTCAGGGAGAGGATCCAGTATGATAATACAGGCAGAGGGGGGATGGGGGGGGGGTCGCCATACACGTTTGTGTCTCACATTTTTATGTGTTTATTACTTTTTTTTTTTTTTTGTTGTTAACTAGACATTAGAAACAATGAAACTGAATGATGCCACTTCTGAACAACATACCTGAGGGGAGCTACATATCAAAACATACACAATTGATTTATATATTATCTTTGCCACATACTAAAATAGTGTAACTGAGATGGAAACTGCATTCAGAAGGGTACATATATAAATGTTAGTGGTTTTTCATGTAAACTTAGAAAGTGGAAAACATGTTGACATCCACCCTGTCCATGCTGGTAGGCAGGGGTTTCTTTGCTCATACTACCACTTGTGCACTTGCTCATAATAATTCTCGAGTGACAACTAGAGGTTTCCTAACTCATGTGCATAATAATTCCTGAGTGACAACTAGACGTGCCCTAACTCGCACATGCGCAATATCGTACTTGGCGCTCACTTGCCTATTTAAAGTAGCTCCAGAGACTAGAAGATTGCTGAGTGGTCACCAGCATCTTAAGTCTTCGACCTGATACTATGTTTGTTCCTGTATATACCTGGCCTGTTTAACGTTGCTTGTTGCTGACCCGGCTTGTGACCTGCCTTTTTCCTTCCATTTTGGTGCCTTCTCTGCTCGGGGAAACAGGACAGGAGGTGTAAGGGAAAGCCATCTTGTCAGCTTTGCCTCAACCAGGTACGTGGCAAACACTGATTTAATTTATTTTTATTTTTCGTGTGTGATACAAACAATGAAATCTGATAATTTTAATCAGGTTTCCACAGTTAGCTATATTGCTTCACCAGAATCTGTACATCCCTGTACTTGGTAGATGCCTTGGAGCTGCTTTATCATGCCTTCCAATCACCTGGTCACTGGGAGGATAAGCACCGTTGGCCAAAAGTAGGTGGGATGCCAACTTTCCACAATAAAAATAGAAAACCTGTTTAATCTGGAGAGGATTTTTTTTCCCCCGAATTAACCTGATTTGCAGCAAGTTTTCATTGTTCTTTGTTTACTAAAGCTGCTATTTACTTTGAATCTTAAAACTGAACTCCAAGAACATCTAAATAGTAGCTGAACAACATATGAGAACTGTTTAGCTCACCAAAATATATGTAATTCATTATGCCAAGCATAATGACCCAGGTATACCTTGAGGACAGTACAGAAAGGTCCTGGTGCACTTTGTAGATTACCCTGCAGTTAGGCAGTACACATTGGTCAAGGACCTGCCCAGTTTCTGATTGCTTACTTAAAGTAAACCTGCACCCATATCTTGCACACTAAAGAATTGATATATTTCGAGCAAGCAGTAAAATACTTTAAAGGGGTTGTAAAATCAGAAGTTTTTTTTATCTTAATGCACTCTATGCTTTAATTTACAAATCCTTCTGTGTTCAGCAGCCCCCCCTAATATTTACCTGAGCCCCATCTCTGTCCAACGATGTTGATGAGTGTCTCAGTCATTTGGGACTCTACCTCCTGATTTTCTGAGACACAGCAGCGACACCATTGGTTCCCGCTGCTGTCAATGAAAGTCAGTTAGCCAATAAGGAGAGAGTGGGGGTGGGGCTGAACCACAGCTCTGTGTCTGAATGGACACAGGGAACTGTGACTTGGCTCATGTGCCTCCATAGCAAGCTGCTATCGGCCAGGAGCACAAGAGAGGAGGATCTGGGCTGCTCTGTGAAAATCCACTGCACAGAGCAGGTAAGTATAACATGTTTGTTATTTTTATAGAAAAAAAAAAAACTTTACAATCACTTTAAGGGTAGGTTCACACTTGAAATGGATGCGGCTGATGGCAGAGGTCTGGAGCGTCCCTGTTCTCTGTTTCAGGGACGAATCAGATGCAAATTTTTGCCTGAATTTGGACCTATAATGGAGCCAAAGATGCATAGGACCCCTGTGCAATTCGCTCCGCTGCCTCTCTGGAGATGTGTGAACTGGCCGGTCACAATCTCCTGTTATGCGAATTGGATGTGGGGAAACCGGCATCCAATTTGCACTAGTGTAAACCCAGCCTAAAACAATCCCTCATTCATCTCTGTATCTATAAGCACTGTAAAGAAATACATTTTTAAAATGTATAAAACAGACAAAGGGGGGAATTTAATAAAACTGGTGCTGCACTTTTCTGGAGTTAATCCCTATTGTTAATGTATTGTGCCAAATCCAAAAAGCTTTTGAGACACTGTTGGTTCTGACAGCGACTTGTGCACTAGTGGTGTTGAAAATAATCCCATCTCGATGCAGCCTTTCTAAATCTGATCTATCGGAACGTGGCACTGTGTACTTCTCAAATTCATATCCACAGTTCCACTCTGTTATGATCTGATCTGTTATTTCAATTTGGGAGAACTGCTGCAACGATTACATGGATGACGTCTTTCCGACTCCCCCTGCCTCTCCCGGGATGGCCCTGCCAGCACACTCTAAAGTTAAAACATATAACGGTCAGTCCCTCTCTTTAATGTATTCCTTCCTGTTGTGTGTAAGGGTTGATGTAAACCGATGCCTCTACCTGCTATCTCCAATCTTCCATTGCAGGTCACGATATCGTGCTCTCTGGCTGGGCTGTTCTCCTCCCGGGTCGAAAGGCACGGCACGTGACCATGACAAGCGATGGAAAATCGGAAGTGATATTGACACTTTCTGAATGCCTGTTTTCTTATTTCTGATCTGAAGGGAGATATTACATTAAAATACCACACAGTAATTGCTGTCGGTTGTGGCATAGCCTCACTGACCTTAACTGCTTGTCAACCCACGACAGTACATATACTGTGTCAGGTCGGCTCGTACAGGCACCGTAACGTACCCGTACGTTGCGACTTTCTTCTGAGTTTTTAATTGGATATGTTTTATAGCAGAAAATATAAAATATATATTTTTTCCAAATGTTTGGTCTTTTTTCATTTATATCGCAAAAAAAATAAAAACAGAGTGGTAACCAAATACCACTAAAAGAAAGCTCTATTTGTGTGAAAAAAATGACATCCATTTAGTTTGGGTACACCGTTGCATGATCGCACAATTGCAAGTTAAAGTATGGCAGTCCTGAATAGCAAAAAATGGTCTGGTTGTGAAGGGGGTAAAACCATTCCAGAGCTCAAGTGGTTAATGAGTGCATATGGTTTCCAGTTTCCACATCTTGTTGTGAAGTTATTGCCCTGCTTAGCTTTGCATCATCAGCAAACACTGCAATTAAGCTATTCATCCCAACCACTATATCATTTATAAATAAGTTAAACAGAATTGGTAGCAGGACAGATCCTTCAGGAACCCCACTTACCACCCTAGCCTATTCTGAGTGCTCACAATTTATCACCACCCTTTGACATGCCCCCTGTGACCAGTTTTCTATCCAGGTACATAGCCTATGGCCCCGTACACACGGCCGAGGAACTCGACGTGCCAAACACATCGAGTTCCTCGGCCAGTTCAGTCCTGGAGCCGCCGAGGACCTCGGCGGGCCGAGTTCTCCCATAGAACAACGAGGAAATAGAGAACATGTTCTCTATTTCCTCGCCGAGGTCCTCGTCGGCTTCCTCGGCCGAAAGTGTACACACGGCCGGGTTTCTCGGCAGAATTCAGCCAGAAACTCGGTCGGAAGCTGAATTCTGCCGAGGAAACTGGTCGTGTGTACGGGGCCTATGGTCCATGCCCATAGACCTCAGTTTGTAAAAGTAAACGTTTATAGGAAACTGTATCAAATGCTTTTGCAAAATCCAGATATACCACATTCATAGGCCTTCATTTATCTAGATGGTGGCTCACTTCTTTATAGAATGTTAATAAATTGGCCTGTCAAGAGCGATCCTGCATGAATCCATGATACTGTTTTCATCAGCAAATTCTATAGTCCCTTATCATCCCCTCCAATAATTTACAAATTATTGATCCATAAAATTCTTACTTCTAACATCAACTGGGTAAACTCTTCATTACTAAGGAAAGAAGGTTTCCAGTCTTGCCTGATTTCACAGGCTTCCGTCTGTGCTGTGATTTCTGCAACAAGACAAATATATAAAACATAAAAAAAAAAATTAAAGTGTTGAAAACCCACATCACAAAGAAACTAATAATAAATGGTATATTACATGCTGTTCATAATGAAAGAAATTAAATCAGCGCAAAAACTATAAACCCTTTTACAGCAGCTGAGCACCAGGGTCAATAATCACAAAATCCCTAGTAAAACAAATGCAGATGGTGCAGCGCTAAAAAATAAAATAAAAATAAATATAAATAAATATAAATGTGTAAAAGTCCGTGATGGAAGGAGCATTGTGACGTCACCCGCGGCCATCAAGCTGTTTGCTATCCATGCTGTATGCCAGTAACGCTGTTATCATCGGCACCGATCGTGGTGCTTCCTTTGTGAGTGTGATATCTATATTTTACTTACATTAAATTATTAGTCCATACGGAGAGCACTATGCCTTGTATTTTGTTTATTACATGACCTGGGATTGCCTTGCACGCTCTCTCTTTGGCATCTGATTGCTCCTGGATCTCCTGTCATCCATAAGAAAAGCGCGTGTGACCCTCCATAATTAAAGGGTCCACTTGGTTAGGTGAGAGGCCATTTCGTGTGGGGGTGGAATTGTGTCAAGCACCTGTGAAGTAACTTATATTGCTACCTGTCTGTCATCATTTGAGCACTCACTGGAGGTGTACTGCATTTTCTATGGACTTTTACACATTTATATTTATTTATATTTATTTTTATTTTATTTTTTAGCGCTGCACCATCTGCATTTGTTTTACATGCTGTTCATACTTACTCAGAAAATATGAGTTTTGTTTTCTGTATTCTGCAAAATCCTGTTTCTTTCTATCTCCCCATTCTGTTCATGTCCCTAATTCAGCTAGGGATTTTGCAGCTGTGGTAGCAACTCTGCACATGCTCAGTTTTCAGTGAGTTTCAATGCTGAACATTTCCTCCCTATTACATCTGAGCAGCTAATGTGACTATAGAGTCACACATGTGGGTGTATTCACAGTGGTAAATGACAGCCCACTCCTTCTCTCCTCCATGCCCACTAACCAGCTAAACACAATGGGGTGGGGATATTACATGTAGATTATTGCTGGCTTAACCTCCCTCCTATTCTAAGACATAGGCTGCAGAGGCTTGACATGACAGAAATCTACCCACACCATGTTACTGCCAAAGTATAATAAAGATTTGATTTCAAATATATATTTGTATGACACTTTAAGCAGTTTGTTAATATTATTTATTTTTACTCCATATTCCAAAGACTGTTTTTTTTTATTCAAACATGTGACCAGTAGCAGAGGAATAGAGATTCATCCTGCTTATGTTTCCCTGCAGACAGACTGGGAAAGATCTCGGTCATGTGACAGCTGGATATTGATTCGGAAAAATATACTTTTTAGGATTTTTTAGAAATAAAATAATTACAGTGCCATCATTCACATACAGCAGGGGTGTCCAAACTTTTTTCAAAGAGGGCCAGATTTGATGAAGTGAACATGTGTGAGGGCCGACTATTTTGCCAACATTCTTTGAACCATTACAATTCGGTCTACGTGTGTTCGTCTGAGCACTAATACACTGCCCAACAATAATTCTCTTGCCTTTGTGGCTGTGTGTGGTGAAGAGATGAGCTTGGGCGTGTTATTTGGATATATATCTTTTGTGGCCCCAACGAATCCCCAAAGCGCCGCTCAGGACTAATAATGAGCTCAGGCGTGTTATTTGGCTATACCATATTTATCAGCATATAACACGCACCTTCACTTTAAGAGGGAAGTTTCAGAAAAAAAACGTACATTTGAAAAAATAACGGTCAGTGTCCATCATTGCAGCCTAATCAGTGCCTATCTGCAGCCTCACCATTGCCATGAATGCAGCCTTACCATTGCAATCAATGCAGCCTTATAATTGCAATCAATGCAGCCTCACCATTGACATCAGTGCGGCCTGATCGATGCCCATCTGCAGCCTCAAAGGGGATGGGGGAGGGGCAAGGGGGGCAGGACGAGCGCCAACAGATTTCACAGGAGAATCTCTGGTTTACTCTGCGGCCTCTTTATTACAAAGTCCTGCCTCCTATGATAGACAGAAGAGTTGTTCAATGGCAGCTCAGGAGACAGGACTTCCTATTACAGACACCGTTGAGTAAACAGGAGATTCTGCTGTATGTAATCTGACGGCACTCGTCCCGTCCCCTCTGAGGCAGCGCTGATTAAAACAATATTTATCTTTTGTGGCCCTGGGGGCCACAAAGGAAATATATATCCAAATCACCAGGGGGCCACATTAAACCGGAACGTGGGATGCATCTGGCCCGCGGGCCGGACTTTGGACATGCCTGACATACAGGAATAGAAGGGGCAATGTAAAAGTACATATTTAGTATCACTTTAATCTCTAGCTTACTAAAATACATATTTACTTACATACTTCATTGTGTAAACAAATTATTAATGGTTCAGAATCAGTGCAATATACCTTTCTGTTTCTGGAGGAAATCAATAGTCCTTTGCAGTATAGTGGACTTATCCATTTTAAGAGGGTGCCCATGTCCTTGAAGCATTGTACACAGCTCCTTAATGAGGACATTAAACTGGTCTCTTCTTTTTTTCTCTGATTTATTCCGTGATGCCCTAGAATGAAAGAAGGAAACATATGACTAGATCCTCGAGCCTCCAACATATGAAAGATGGAAGTTTCACAAAGGTCATTTGCACACTTGGCCATTTTCCAAAGTTACAGATAGTACAAAGATAATAGGGGAATGTCTTTAACATATACTTATGCCGTGTACACAGGGAATTTCCGCCAAGAAAACCGTGGATTTTTTTTTTATTATTATTTTGAAACATAACAGGAGCCTGCAGAATTTCCATTAAGAACAGACTGTAAGGCCGCATACACACGATCAGTCCATCCGATGAGAACGGTCCGAAGGACCGTTCTTATCGGTTAACCGAAGAAGCTGACTGATGGTCTGATGTGCCTACACACCATAGGTTAAATAACCGATTGTGTCAGAACGCGGTGACGTAAAACACAACGACGTGCTGAAAAAAACGGAGTTCAATGCTTCCAAGCATGCGTCGACTTGATTCTGCGCATGTGCGGGTTTTTAACCGATGCTTTTGCATACTAACGGTTCAATTTTAAAGCAAGTTCCTATTTTTTTGACCGAAGGTTAACTAACCGATGGGGCCCACACACGATCGGTTTGGACCGATGAAAACGGTCCATCAGACCATTCTCATCGAATGGACCGATCGTGTGTACGCGGCCTAAGAGATAGTTATTTTATTGTATATATAAATATAAATGTACTGTAGCCTTTCACATCAGTCCCTGATTCAAAGAAATGTACAGCCATACCAAAGAATGTGTGAATCCCTCATAAATACCATATATAACCACCAGCCACTTTATTAGGTACACCTGTTCAATTGCTTGGTAACACCAATTGCTAATCAACCAATCACATGGCAGCAACTGCATTTAGGTATCTAGACATGGTGAAGATGACTTGCGGATGTTCAAACCAGGTATGAAACAGGGGTTTCAGTGACTTTGAATGTGGCATGGTTGTTGGTGCCAGACGGGCTGGTCTTAGTATTTCAAAAACTGCTGATCTACTGGGATCGTCACACACAACCATCTCTAGGGTTTAGAGAGAATGCCCCAAAAAAGAGAAAATATCCAGTGAGTGGCAGTTATGTGGATGAAAAATGCGTTGTTGATGTCAGAGTTTAGAAGAGAAGGGGCAGACTGATTTGAGATGATAGAAAGGCAACAGTACCTCAAATAACCACACGTTACATCCAAGGTATGCAGAATACCATCTCTGAATGCACAACACATTGAAGCTTGAAGCAGATGGAATACAGCAGCAGAAGACCACACCGGGTGCCACTCCTGTCAGCTAAGAACAGGAAACTGAGGCTCCCCAAAACTGGGCAACATAACATTGGAAAACATTGCCTGGTCCGATTAGGCTCAATTAAAGCATGGATCCGTCCTGCCTTGTATAAATAGTTCAGGCTGGTGGTGGTGGTGTAATGGTGTGGGGGATATTTTCTTGGCACACTTTGGGCCCCTTAGTACCAATTGAGCATAGTTTAAATGCCACAGCCTACTTGAGTATTGTTGCTGCCATGTCCATCCCTTTATGACTACAGTGTACCCATCTTCTGGTTGTTCCTTCCATCAGGATAATGCACCATGTCACAAAGATCAAATCATCTCAAACTGGTTGCTTGTACATGACAATGAGGTCACTGTACTCCAATGGCCTCCACAGTCTCCAGATCTCAATCCAATAGAGCACCTTTGGAATGTGGTGAAACAGGAGATTTGCATCATGGATGTGCAGCTGACAAATCTGCATCAGCTGTGTGATGCTATCATGTGAATATGGACCAAAATCTCAGAGGAATGTTTCCACGAAGAAATGGATCTATGCGACAAAGAATTAAGGAAGTTCTGAAGGCAAAAGGGGGTCCAATTCGGTATTAGAAAGGTGTACTTTACATAGTGGCTAGTGAGTAATATACTGATCTACGTTTGTACTTTTGGTCCAGAAAAATACTGGTAACTATCAAATAATATTGTCTACTAATTTAGAGAATGTAATAATATGGTAGCATAAGGTATGTTGTATGTAAGAATTTCATGTGAGTCGTGTGCATTTCTAAAAATGTCCATGATTGCAACCAGCAGGTATGCTTTGATGGAGATGCATTGAATGACTTTATGAAGGCTTGCAAAGTTTCAGTAGTAATAATTTTTCTGCTTCATTCATTATCCCTTTTAATCAAAAACATGACAGCTATCTAAAGCTTGTACAGCCTTCACAACCAATGACCAGTATGTGGAAATATAAAGTCTGTTCCAACAAATATAAGGACCTTGTAATGTATGAATTCACTGTAAAAATAGGCACACTGGCCATCAAAGAAATACAGTTAGTAAACTCAGTTCTAATCTCAGGGACTATTTTTATAAAAAAACATTTTAACTGTACAATAATAGTATGTACACATGGAAATTTCCTAACCAAGGTTGAAAGTTACACCACGGTTACCCTGCTGGCCTAAGCACAGGTCCAGTACACAGTAACATATATACAGTACACAGGGCTTTTTTTCTCAGACAATAGGTGCAGGAACCCCCCCCCCTTTCTGAGTCACCCCCTTTCTCCCCCCCTTACCCACCTCCGAGCACCGTCCCTTGGTTCCATCCCCCTACCCATCTCCCAGTACCGCCCCTTTTAGACAATACAGAACCAAGTATCATTTTTTTAAAGTAATTTGTATGGAATTTGGTAATGATATCAAGAAAAGCCGGATCCCCTGCACAGCATTAACAGACTCTCTGGCAGCCATCAGCCAACAATAGATAGACCCCTCCCCCCAACAGTAGACCACAGCAACTTAAGATTTCCCACCAGCAACAATAGACCACCCCCTGCAAAAATAGCTCTCCCATTTCTATGCATTGGTTACATGAATCTTTACGGTAAATATTTATTCCTGGAAGATGTATTCTCTGTTGCATCTTTGCTTTAGGCATATGTGGAAAAGGTAGATTGGAATCATGAGAAGCTATACCATAGTCCTTAAAACAACATACAGTATATCTAGTATATCCTAAAAGAAGATTGCACATCATTAGCAGAGACTCTTATTTTTCTCTCTCTTTCTGAGCATGTAACACAATTAAAAGTTATGGGTAGTTTAATTAAAGATGATATCATTGCTAATCACTCAAAGCTTAGGAAAGATAGAAGTCCCAACGTCTGAATAATGAATGATGTTTATGAGATTACCATTCTGGAATGCTCAATGATTGATTCAATAAGTTATACTGTTTTTGTAAAAAGTGTTAACAAAGTCCAACAGATTCTTCTAAAAAAAACATATACTTCTTACATTTTAGCAGTAATTTGACAAGCATCATTAAGTACAATTTTTACCAACAGGCTATGACCTGTGTTTTGTATTGCTTATAATGGGGTGGATTCAGGTAGGGGCGTGCAAAACTGCGGCGGCATAACGTATGACATTTACGTTACGCCGCCGCAAGTTTTACGGGCAAGTGCTTGATTCACAGAGTACTTGCCTGTAAACTAGCGGCGTAAGCGCACGTAATTCAAATGATCCCGTAGGGGGCGTGGATCATTTAAATTAGGCGCGTTCCCGCGCTGAACGTACTGCGCATGCGCCGTCCCTAAAATTTCCCGACGTGCATTGCGGTAAATGACATCGCAAGGACGTTATTGGTTTAGACGTGAACGTAAATGGCGTCCAGCGCCATTCACGGTCGACTTACGCAAACGACGTGAAATTTTCAAATCGCGACGCGGGAACGACGGCCATACTTAACATTGGCTGCGCCTCCTAATAGTAGGAGCAACGTCCCGACGAAAACGACTTACGTAAAAAACTACCGCCGGGCACACATACGTTCGTGAATTGGCGTAAGTATGTAATTTGCATACTCTTCGCTGACAACTACGGGAGCGCCACCTAGCGGCCAGCGTCAGAATGCACCCTAAGATACGACGGCGTAAGAGACTTATGCAAGTCGTCTTAAGCTAAAGTCGGCGTATCTAGCTTTCTCAATACAGAAAGTAGATACGCCGGCGCAACTTAGCAATTACGCGGCGTATCTATGGATACGCCGGCGTAATTGCTCTCTGAATCTACCCCAGTGTTTGTTAAAAGAAAACAGGTTCAAGGTGGGACAGGACACATTGATAAGATAATTACTACAGCATGGAAGTTATGCTGCAGATCAGCAAACCTGTCACACAAAGTATTCATGGACAAAGGTGATATTTAAATTTCTCCTTAATCCACAAAGATAGATAAAGGATAGATTGAAAATGTACCTAAACCCAAGGACACAAATGTAATATATTATAGTTTACTGGTACTTTGTTTTCTCTTTTTTTGGGCTTTTTATTTTACCCTGGCGGTTCTTCTAGTAACACACGTCCTGTTCTGTGGTGACAATACTTACTCACAGCACTGTATCTATGAAGGGGTTCCGTTGTCACCCTATGCTAGCTGGAAATTACAAAGGAACCGGATTTCTGGCAAAATAATACTTTCTGTACCTGCAAAAAACGTATTTGGTCTGGGAAAAAAAACGAATGCAGACACGCCATATAAGAACGTAAAAACTGCTATAGATTACATTTCGGTTCTTGGGTTCAGATATACTTTAAACCAAGTCTGCACTGAGAGGATGTCATTGCTAAACTATACTTCAAAAAAGCTAGCTGAGTGGCTAATGATAGAATTGAAATACATTATGAAGCACATTACTGGAACTAGTATGAGGCTCCAGAGATCTGACTTTCTGTTTGCTTGCTTGTTTTTGGTCAGTAACGTAGAAAGTACTGAAACCAGCGCCAGATATGAAACTAATATTTTTAACCGATGCTGTGTAGGCGCAACGGACCATCAGTCAGCTTCATCGGTTAACCGATGAAAATGGTCCATCGGTCCGTTTTCATCGGATGGACTGATCGTGTGTACGCGGCATTACACTGTTCAACTAAGGCCAAAGAGGAGTTCCAGTACTTGGTAATGTACACAGCAAAGCAAATGAGATGCTGATGCACTGAAAAATACTGGAAAAATAGGGGCATACTGTGGGTACATGTCCTTAATGTCTACAGAAGACAGTTAATCTCCCTGATGAAAGGTGGTCATCACACACCTGGTGAATTCCATGCTAAATTCATGAGCTCAAATGCAGACAATCAGAGCTTTGAGTTTCAAGGTAGATCAGATGCCCTTTCTGGGGTTGAGAACTGTGAATAGGCATTTTTATGCAGAGGAATTAGGTGAGAGCAGAGGGCAACAAGATTCTGGGCTGCAGACACTGGCACCCTCAAGAGGTGCAGCACTGGAGTCATTAGTAGAGTGTGAGCTATGGTCTTCCACGGTAAGACAACTTAAAGCTCAGGGAACGAGGCAAGCTGGTGTGAGTTGCAAGATGTGGCTCTTTGCAAGTAGGAGCAGTAGCGGGAATAGTAATTCAGGGAAAATCAAAACTTTAACATTAGAAAAATATAAAACAAGCACAGCAAGAAACAGTATCAGGGAAATACTTCCTTGACACTGTATGGCGGGAAAGTCAACCCTTCTTGTGGTAAAAGTTTTGATGAAATGGGGGATTTTTAAAATAGCTCAACAACCTATGTACTTGAGGTAGCTCCAAGGACAGTAAACTGTTTCACAAGTAATTCAGAGGAAATGAAAACATTAACAGTAAATAAATATAAAAACAAGCACAGGATACGTGACTCTTTGCAACCAAGAGCCGTAGCAGGTAGATGCTTTATTGATGATATATTGCAGCAAAAAGAACACTCCACCTAGCAATTCGGTGCTCAACAACCTACAGTATGTACCTGAGGCAGCTATGACTAAGCACTGACATTACAGTGCGAAACATGTCAGCTATAAACCCCACTGCTTGCTGTGTTTTGTAGTGCTCCATTTCTTTTATTATTAAAGGCCACCTTTTTAAGGATTTTGTGGAAGTGTGGCTGTCCAATTTTTTTCTTTTCTAGTTTTGCTCAATGCATTGCCTGCACCCACGCTTCTGAGAGGACATTAATTGCATAGTACACTCACCTGGAACGGCAGTTCCCTTCTTCTCTAGCTTTGAGGACAGTTTAATGTTTCACAAGTAATTCAGAGGAATCAAAACATTAAGGCTAGATTTAGAAATGTATTTAACACTACATTCTTCTGAAGGATGACACGCATCCGGATCACACTTCAGAGGCAACTAAGAGCTGTGACGCCTCCTCGCCGCCTGGTATAACCCTATTTTTGCTGAGAAACATGGCCTGCAACTTTTTTTGCCAGTCTCTAATCCTCCTATAGGCGGCAGTCTAACCCAAAGGTGAAAGTCTTCTTGTGTTCCTCAATGCATATCAAAATGTTTACTCCAAAGATAAAAACTACCCATAAATATCACATATACGCCATGCTACTAGGTAGGACGTTACCTCTTTGCTCTATCTTTCTCATCTTCATCCATCAGCTCGTTTAGACAACACAGGATTCTGTGAGAGAAAATAAGACACTAGTAAATGCTTTTAGTGAAAATTGGGTTTAGGGCCTGAGAACAAAAAAATCCATAATTTCACACAAACATTGATGTTCTCGTCACAGCTGTGTCTTTTGCCTCAGGACAATCTCTGCACATCATCACAGCATCTATCTTACAGCAGAACTATTACCACAACTTGTACTATACTATAGTGAGTCAGAAACTTTCACAGATACACTGAATATTGCTAATATCTAAAATGCAGTCTTTAAAAATGTCTCTGTTCATAGCATAGATATTTCACTGTAAAACATTTTGTACTCCCAGTACAGAGATTTTAACCATGCTAACCATGCTATCTCCCCCTTTCCACCAACAAGCTTAAAAAAAATCCGCCACATTTTTTGGGGTTATCAATTCTCCAAAAATATTGCTTGATTTTGTATGACGTTAATTCGTTGGAATTTAATTATTTATTTTTTTTCTGTTGTGATATTGTTCTATTTGTTTAAAAAATCTGTATCATCAGATGGTTAATATCCTTGTTGAATCCCACACATAGGGCCAGATTCACAGAGAATTACGGCCATGTAACGTAACCCGTTTACGTTACACTGCTGCAAGTTTTCAGTCTAAGTGCCCAATCCACAAAGCACTTACCTGTAAACTTGCGGCGGTGTATCGTAAACACGTCCGGCGCAAGCCCGCCCAATTCAAATGGGACGGGTACCATTTAAATTAGGCGCGCTCCCGCGCCGGACGTACTGCGCATGCTCCGTTCGCAACTTTCCCGACCTGCTTTGCGCGAAATTACGGCGGCACGACGTGTTTGTGAATCGCGACGTGCGTAACGTACTTACGCCGGAAAAAAAAAATTCAAAAGCGACGCGGGAACGACGGGCATACTTTAACATGGTGGAGTAATTTTACACCATGTTAATAGCAACCCTAACTTTGCGACGGGAAACTAAGACTTGCGCCGACGTAACGACGGGAAAAACCTTTGTGGATCGCCGTAACTGCTAATTTGCATACCCAACGCTGGAATACGACGCAAACTCCACCCAGCGGCGGCCGAGGTACTGCATCCTAAAATCCGACGGTGTAAGTCAATTACACCTGTCGGATCTTAGGGCTATCTATGCGGAACTGATTCTCTGAATCAGCCGCATAGATAGAACAAGAGATACGACGGTGTATCAGGAGATACGCCGTCGTATCTGTTCTGTGAATCTGGCCCATAGTACTTGGTCCTGTTCAGATCTGTGCATTTCTTTGTTGTATGATTGTGTTAACTGCAGTACCTCCCCAGTATGAAGCCCAATTTATGGGTGAGAGTTTAAGCAAGCACCAAAGTCACCTTCCCCTCTTCATTCTAACATCTGCTGCTCTGCAATCTAATCTTGCAGACATGTGCCCCTTTTGCACTACCCATCTGCCATCTTCCATCTTTCATGTACAGAAAGACTTCCTTTTACTGAAAGAAAAAGATGAGCCCAAAACTAGCTATCAGTTGGTTCTGGAGAGAGAATAAAGTAAATGCTAAGGCTAGGTCCACACTTATGCGAACTGGACGCCACATCTAAATTCACATGACAGGAGACCGTGACTGCTCTCAATGGAGCCAATTCACACACCTCCAGGGTGGCCACTGTCCACACTGGAAAAGGGTCCTGTGAGTCTTTGGCTCCATTTAAGGTCCAGATTCAGGTAAGAATTCAGACCTGCTTCGCCCCTGAAACAGAGAACAGGGATGCACTGGACCCCCTGCTGCGAGCCACGTCCGCAGCTAGTGTAAACCTGGCCTCAAAAATATAGCAAAATGGGGAGAAATATTCATACAAGCAGGTAAATGTAAGCTTCCCAAACTATTGTCAGTGGGTAAGCAACAAATCTGTCAAAACCTCCCTCTATGCTGTGCTGTGGGGAATGCATCATGTGGTCTCCTTGCCAGTAATCAAACATACCGGATGGCTACATGTTATCTGGGCACTACCATTGCACTGGTGTGAAGTGAGGCTGTTTGGTTCCTTCACCAATGTGTTTATTAAGCAAGAGGGCGGACTTTCTAAAAATATGTAACTACCTTTTCTGTAGTGTGTGCTGTACTTTCTGTTTGAATATTTTATTATGTTTTCATAAAGCATAACAAATTAACAAACTAATACCATTCATTTTAGTATAGAACAATGAGAATAAAATGCAAAAAAGCAGTTATAACTATGCTTCTCTCATGACGTATATAGAACCAAATGTAAGGAGTATTGCTTAGTGTAAAATTTTACCTATGATAACAATTTAGTCATGTTACTCTAGCTATCATCAATAACAATCATATATAATCAAGATAGGAGAATATAAAGGGTAATATTTAGTTATAGCGAAAATGGAAGAAGATAGCGTTTGCTCGATATAGCGGGTCAAAATAACCTAAAATAGTTAGGAGAAATTAATGAACTATTCCAGGGCCAAGTTCCTGCTAATTGGCTTGGCGCTATCTGGTGTGTGTGCTGTACTTTATATATAAGACAAAAATAGCACATCACAATAAATAAGGTTCAAGCTTCCAGGGTTTTAGAATAGTCTGAATAGCAGTAGGAAAATGTGGATTTGGATGGCCAGAGCTTGGGGGCGACCTGACGTATGATATTTTTCTCTATTAACCCTCCTGGCGGTATCCCCGAGCGTGACTTGGGGCTGATTTTTTCTACCAAAATCGGTAACCCCGAGTCACGCTTGGGGTAGATATGCAGAGCCTGCAGCGTGCGCTGGCTTACCTTCTCCTGGATCCAGCGATGTCACCACGCTGTGTGAGCGAGCGGGACCTCGCTCGATTCACACAGCGTCCTCCTGTGCCGCCGATCTCCGTTCCCTGCGACGTTACGACGCACGGGAGCGGAGATCGGCGCCAAATTCAAAAAAGTAAACAAACACTATACATACAGTATACTGTAATCTTATAGATTACAGTACTGTATGTAAAAAAAACACATCCCCTTTGTCCCTAGTGGTCTGCCCAGTGTCCTACATGTCATTTTATATAATAAAAACCTTTCTTTCTGCCTGAAAACTGTAGATTGTCCATAGCAACCAAAAGTGTCTTTTTATGTCAAAAATGGTTTTAGATCAGCTAGAAAACAGCGATAATAAATTATAATCACTTGCAGAATTGTGCGATAGCGATTTGCGGGGAAATTCGTCATAAAAAAAAAAAATAATGACAGCAACAATTCTGCAACTGAGCAAATTTCAGTGATTTTGAGTTGATTACATTATTGAATAATTTTTATTTTAATTATATTATTACTTGCTATAATTATTTATAATTATTTATTATATTATAATTTAAAATTTTGTTTTTAAAAAAATGTCATACCCGGGATGCCTATTAGATTCTTGTTTGGTCAGATTTAAGTGAGTTATTCCTAAAAATCACAGGCCTACAGTATAAAACACCAAATTTCCTTGCAAATAAATGTACCGCTTTCAGCATGTTTTTTCAGAAAGAATCATACCGCCAGGGAGGTTAAGAGTAAACTTTATTAATAGGTTCTCTTTTGGACATATTGGCGTGCTGAGTAAACTCTCCGTTAAGTTTCCTTTCCTGGATACATTCAGCATCTCTACCTACAGGCGCCCCCTTCCCCCTATCTGCGTTCATTTGAATCTTGATTTTAAGTCATTAGTGTTCACTATGTTTGCATAGTTGCTCGAGGTTCGGTTTGGCTCCCGCTGCCTAGGTGGCCTCCCCCGCTCTCAAGCCCCTGTGGCATTTGCCTTCCTGTTTATGGTTGACACATACATCCCCTGATGAAGCCTAAAGGCGAAACATGTCCGGATAACGTATGTTTACTCAACCCACCACTAAATCTTTAATACAACCACCATTCGGAACCACTGTATTGTGATTGACCGATATTGTTTTATCGCTCTACTTTTTATCAACTTTGTATAATTAAAAATAAATCCTTTTTGTATTTTTTATTCAATTGTACTCAAGTCTTTCATTGTTATGGTATTACACAATTAAGCACCGTTATAGTCCCATCTCTTCCTCCTTGTTTCTCTAATTAAATTCCAGGATTTGGTGCATCTTTTTTGGTGTCTACCTTTAGCCAGACAAAAAAAAAAAAAAGATTTGGATTGTGGGCTACTATAAGTGAAATTTGAAAATGATAATTGAAAACGTCCAAGGCAAACTATCTGGCTATTTATTGTGATCATCTGTTCCTAATATTCAGCAAAACAGTTGTATTGAAATTAAAAAGCCACCTCCCCTTCCCCACCCAATATATATGCATTGGTCATATGATCAAGCAGATGCATAAGGGTGGTGAGGGTGTGTGTGTGTGCGCATGGGGGGGGGGGGTCATGTTTACAAAGGTAACACAAATATTTTGTCCTGCCTCTGACCACTCCATATAGTAACATAAAGAGATCTGCCTCCTTTGACCTCCCTGAAGGTGATATCTGGTACTGCAGCTTGGCCATGCACACACTGCGATGCTCTGCAATAATGACCTTATCCAGAATAAAATGTATGTATAAAAACGACATAAGGGGTCAGCATAGCTGCAGAATCCATTTAAAAGCTTTCATCAACACTCAAGAACACTGACATTTACTCAATTACTTACACATCAGGGTTCTTTATGAGGCCGTGCACAGCGTAGTCTTCTGCTTCGTCTTGGACACTACAGAATAAAATGAAACTTAATTAATTTTATAATTTATCTGTACAACAGAAAATATTATCTAAAAAGAAAATAAATGTCAGTTTCAGCTGTTATGTATAGGAAAAACCTAATTAAGTTTTCTGCATATGACACCAGTTTAGTCTCCAGTAACAGTTGAATGTTTCACAAGTAATTCAGGAGAAATCAAAACATTAACAGGAAATAAATATATATAAAAAAACAAGCATAGAAACATTTTAATCTAATTGATCCAAATCTTTGAATGGCCATGTAGCTAAAACTCATTGTATTTGTGCAAACACAGACTAACCTGAATTTGCACATGGCCAAGAAAATATGGAGGCATCTTTTCTTCTGCTCAGCTTTTTAAAAATATTTATTGGCCAATTTTAATGCTGATCCAATGACTTTATAATTTTCTAAACATACAGGGCTAACAGAGAGATGCAAACTGCAACCCCTGTGTACAGCGTCATGCACTCTAGGCTTTAGGCCTGTATGCTTCACATGTGGGGCACCCGGAAGGCACAGGTGCAGCATCCAGTTCTGCTGCCAGCAGCCTGTCAAAATCTATGACAGGCTTAAAAGCACGGAATCTGATACTCATGTTCAGGGTGGTTTGTGTTTAGGTGTGTATTCATCAAATGCAGGAATTCTGCATCTGTGCAACCCAGGCAGCCGAAAACACTAGGATGTGATGTCTCTGGACCTAATTGCTAACTTGCATGAGGCATTATAAATGAATGAGTGTCCTCACACCTCTGAGCTCTTCTCTTGCTTTAAACTGCCTAGATTGCTTCCCCTCCAACATACCTCCCAACGTTTTGCAATGGGAAGGAAGGATCTTTATTGTAACATTTAAGTAAAAGATGAGTTATACTTTCTTTCTGCCAGGCAAACACAGACAGATCAGCAATGCTGCATTACTGCAATTAATAGGTTTCCACTCTTTTTTCAATTGGTAAATTGGTCAATTGGGAAAACCCGAAAAAACTAAGATGCTATAAAGACATACCAGTGGTGGCCGCAGCGCTCCCCCATCTATGCGTGTGGCTGGATGCATTAATTCCAATGGGCTGTGGTTTTTGGAAGCACATGATTAGAGCCTGATGCTCTAATAAGCTTCAGAAAAGGGTGGGTTCGGGGTGCAGAGCACTGTGCCCCGATCCCACCCACTTGTGTATGAATATTCACTATTCTCTTCCCGGCCAATCAGGAAGCCCCTATTGGCCAGGGAGTCCTAGGACTCCTTGGTCAATCATGTCTCAGGACACACTTCCTGTTTCTAATTGGCCAGAATGAGAATGTATGTGAGTGCTCGCAGGAGCAGCACTGGCTTTTCCTTCTTCATGCCTCCATGCCTGAGGTAAGGCATTCAGGTGGATGGACTGCCCTGTGCATGATGAGTGAAGATGCTCCAAAACACCTCCCCCTCGATAAAAAAAAAATATATGCATGTGCGAATGTCAGTTCCTGCTATGCAGAGATGTGAACAGGGCTTGACAGCTAAGTGTTTCTGTCCACTCCCTCCTATGTACGTGCATAAAGATGGCTATACACTATGCAATCTGATTGTATATTGTGTATTTAGTGAGAAGGGTGATCTCTGATTGATTGCATTTAATTTAAAAAACATGCAGCTGGGAATGGGTAGGTAGGTAGGAGGGTGGATGATGCAGGGTATATGCTAATGAGGTCAGCTGGTCAACTCCTTCCTGTGTCATGACTTATAGTCTGTCCAGGAAGTAAGGCTTTACTAATGGATACATTTGGAAACATGGATGAGGACAAGTGATAGAACTAATGCCTTGGTGACAAGTACACAGGCTGTGCTCAAACAATGGGAACTGTTGACAGTTGGAACAGTTGGTTGTTAGGGTAAACAAGTTTGTAATAAAAGCAGCAGCAGAGACTAATAGTTATCTATAATGCAGTAACACCATAGAAACAAAATCTGTAACCAGCCAGAAGCCATTAAAAAGGAGAACAGTTTCGACTGATTTCCAGCAACTGCTTAAGAAGCCTGAGTCCTAGTTGTCAACAGAGATCATAAATACACAGTAACCGGAGTTGAGTAACTTTTAAGCGTATTTATACTGTTACAGACCATAGTTACTGCTTATTTGCTAGGCATCTTGCTTGTATAGCTTATATCTGTCAGTCTTAAATTGTATTCATAATATTGTAATAGTTTTGTATGTACAGCAATTTTGTTCAATAAAAGTAACCTTGCTCGATAGACGCAAGCAAAACAACATCCCATGAGGCACTGTAAAACTCTGACATTCACAGACATGACTAGGCATTATGGGAATTGTAGTTCCTGAACAACTGGAGGGCAATAGTTTGAAGACCTCTGATATATAGCCTTAAACCTTAATACCACAACAGCTTTCAGCCTCAATAAGCTTTATAGGCTGCCAGCAGTGGTGCTGGAGGAAGCACCTGTGCCTTACACCCACATAAAAATGCAGGGATTGGCCTCACAGGCTAAATGCCTAGCGTGCATCTGGCCTAAGAGACCCATAACACACAACAAGAATATATATGCTGTCCTATATTTCTATCCTGACAGCATCATACTGACATAAAGATAGGAGCCTTAGAAAGACTTTGGAATGGTTAACAGAACATTTTTTTTCATATGGTTATTCATACCAATAAATAGAGAGATGTGAAAGAAAGGGGTGCTTAGGAATTTGGATACAAAAAAGAGGGGCAGTCTTAACAAAAGAGGGATAGTTGAGAGCGGTTACCCTTTAAATGAAATTTCTTAACTGAAAGTAATGAGACAATTATAGTATTACATCTCTCTGTGGTTAATGATGAAACATCGTAAGACAATGAAACCTATCAATTTAAATAATTAAATAGCATTACTGATAAGTTATGGACCTTCAGGAAGTTTCCCAGGGCTTACTCATTCTGATACCATAAACAAGACCTAAACAAATCTTATTCCTATTAAAACACCCAGCAACTGTATAATGTTAATGAATTGATGCTCTCAGAGAAAATAATTAGAAACCTGAAATATTAATTTAGCTGCAATTAAGTAATGAATATGCATGGCCAGTCAGGTAAAAATTGAGTGTCGTAATAACGAATATGAAAAGCCAAGAATGTTTTTTCTTAGTTTTAGGATAGAATATGGAAGGATTACAACTCCTGTTATGGATTTACTATTGATAAACATAAAGTTATACACTTGGGGACTAAAAACATGCATGTTTCATACATACTATTCCCCCAGTACAACTGGGGGAATACATGGTGTAGAAGGATCTAAGTGTTCTGGTAGATCATAGACTTAATAATAGCATGCAATGCCAAGTTGCAGTTTCTAAAGCTAACAAATACTAACAAATTATATTAAAAGAGGTATAGACTACAGACAGAGAAGGAAAGCCATCATTGTGCCCCTATACAAATCATTAATAAGACCCTATCCGAAATATGCAGTTCAGTTTTGGGCACCAGTTCACAAAAAGGATATCGGAAAACTGGAGAAGGTGCAGAGAAGGGCAACCAAACTAATAAGAGGCATGGAGAAGGCATGGCAAAGCTCAGATTAGCTGAGCTGAATAAGTTCTCTCTTGAGAAGAGGTGATTAAGGTTGAGAAGAGGTGATTAAGGGTGAATATGATCACCAATTGGTGTAAAGTTATTCACTTTTAGGTCATTACAGAGGATATTCTAAGTGTGGAGAAAATAGATTTACGGTGTTACTAAAGCAGTAAAATCAGTCTGTATATGCAGTAATGCATTATTGTTATACTCACTGTGGAACCTAAGGGGATAATCCTCTGCATTGTGTAACAAGGCTGTTTGATCCTATATGCACAGATCCTCCACTTCTTGCATTGCCCCCAAAACATGTCCAGATAAGACAGAGTTACTGGAGTCAGGCTGCACATGCTCAGTTTGGTGTATATTGCTACAGAGTATTTTTTTTCTTGGGAGAGTGCATGTGATCAGCACATGGCCAATCAAAACTGTCCAGACAGAGGGCACAAGATATATACTGCTGATCAGAAAAGGTATTTAGCAGTTTATAGTTACTAAAATTATTGCATTTCCATGTTCTGTGTACTGTGGGAGACCAGATATAATGAATGCAGTGTCCTAGGTTTATTAACACTTTAAGGTCTCTTCATGTGAAAATGTGGAATAAACTCTGCCAAGAAATAGTTCTGGACAGTTTAGTTGATTTGTTTTTTAAAGAGCTGAATGCGTACCTAAATATATAAAATAAAGCTGGATACTAACATTTATAGGCAATAACATCATGGGTAGTTTATCTAGGGAATGTCCAATTGCCTTCTGGGGGATCAGGA
The DNA here is from genome assembly GCF_905171775.1 of Rana temporaria. Classification (NCBI taxonomy): domain Eukaryota; kingdom Metazoa; phylum Chordata; class Amphibia; order Anura; family Ranidae; genus Rana; species Rana temporaria. The sequence goes on along the minus strand of NC_053497.1, from coordinate 83,291,480 downwards.
TGGATTGTTCCCCTCTCTGGAGCAAATTGGATCCTGATTCATTTAGTTTTTTGTTTTTCTTGCCTTCCTCTGGATCAACTGTGGGCATAGGATAGTGTATATGGATTCATTTTCTAATGGTTGAACTAGATGGACTTGTGTTTTTTCAACCTGACTAACTATGTAAGTACAAAGATCTATCTAATAATGAAAGCACACATACCTTTGGCTGTTTTCAGAGCATTCTGGGAGCACCAAAACCTGAAGCACTTAGAAGATGCAAAAAAACCTTTCCTTGTAAAGTTGAGATTTAGGCCACCTCCCCACTAGTCAATAACTATAACTGGGATTCTCAGGGACAGATAGAAAGGCCTGAGAGATGTAGGCCCAAGCTCGACTTTAGAGGCTAAAATCAGGATTCGTACACATTGAGGGTGTCAGATTTCAGGGCTCCGAATGTTCTCTGAAGACAATTAAAGAAATGTGGCTTGGGGTACTTGCTTCAACGTTATTGGGTTGATCTTTACCACAGGTTTATGAGGTTCATATCCACTATGAATCAATACTCTGACTTCTGGTTCCTCAGTTCAGCAGTCAGAACAGAACAACTATCAATCCCATTTAGAAGTAGACCTGCCAAGATTTTCAGAAAATATCCGACATGACTATACAGTAAAATAACTTTTCAATGTAGATACTGTATGTATGGCCTAAATGGATTTTTTTTAAGATCTACCTTTTTTTTTCAGGGAAACAAGGATTTTTTCCAGAAAAAAACAAACCTGATTATAACCATTGTGCCACTAGTGATGTGTCACATATACTACAACAGTAAAAGACTAAACAAAGAGCCTTACTTCACAAACAAAAGCAAAATAGAAAATTGCAGGGGGCTTTTGTCCTGTTCTCTGTCATTGGAAGAGGTGAAAAGAATATAGCTCTTAAAAAAGGCTTTTCCATGGTGACAGTTTTATTTTTTTCTGGGGCTTAAATCATCTTTGTGATTGATGGTATAAATAGACAAACACTTTTTATTATTAGGGATAATTCTAGAGCAAAGTATAGGGGAAGGGATGTAAACAACACACTGAAAAGATTGAAATAATGGGTTGACTAGCATGTGGCAATGTTGTATATGGTGAAAATGTCCCCAACAAATACATGTATTAAATAGACTTAAGATAAGATCAACAATAACTAGCTATATTAAAGAGCAAACAGAAAAAAAGTATACACTTGCTGCACAAAAAAAAAAAATAGCAGCCTGCAAAAGAAGAGCATTGTATCTAAGTAGAATATTTAGAATGATTTAGCATGCAAATTCATATTACAAAAATTGATTTTCCCTACACCCCAATGCATAAACAATGGTGTGAGATTCTTAACTTTACATTACGCAGACTAAAATTATTGTATAAACATAGGGGTAGACCCAGAAAGATTACAAAAGTATGGTCCTGGTGGGTGGACTCTAATAACTCACTATATGATGTCTCCTCTATTGACATAGAGGAAAATAATTAAGATACGTACGACCACGACTAAAAGTGGGCCAGATAGGAGAGGCTACTGGCCAATGTCCCAGGGGTGCAGTTATTTATCTAAAGTGAAAATCCTAATTTTCTGTTTGAGTGGGAGCTCTGTAATGTCATTGCTAACTAGATTCTCTGAAGGTATTCTATGACATGTGAGTCAGTTCTTATGTACGAATGTACTATGAACTTCTTAAGTGCTTGATTCTAATGCAATTTATTGGGTCTGCAAAGTGCTATATTTGGTTTTGTTTGTGTATTTTATTGTTTGTTATCAAAATATTTTTTCTTTTGATAGTCTTATGTTTTTGTATATTTGTCTTTTTACTGACAATATTTTTTAATAAAAAATTAACTAATTGAAAATTAAAAAATAATATTTATAATGCTGATGTTTTTGATATTGTATGAAAATTTTAAAAAAATTTCAGTAAATCCAAAATCTGTTTGGCAATCAACACTATTGTTGAAAGGTCAACAGAAGTACCCTCATTTTTTAATATGTGGCTTAATTTTTTAGCAATAGGCCCAAGTCCAGCTATGTTTACAAATCAACATATACTTCTACATAGAGAACAAAGGTTTCCAGTATCGAACAAATGGCTCTAACTGATGATATGATTATTATCTGACAGTACTAGAATTGACAACTTCCAGCATGACCATAAAGATTGCTTCTTCATGCAACTTAGCTTAATTCAAAAGGCCCAGTCATGCCTTGGCATTGTAGTGCATTAACATTTGTTTTGGACTGACAAACCACCATAATGGCCAAAAATGTTTGCAATGCAGCACACCACAAGGTAAGGCGTGTGCAACACAGAGCGCTAACACACAAATGCTGCTTAATGTGTGTTGAGGGAATGCGTTGCACTGAAAAAATGTGTTTAACCTTAATCTAAACATCACAGTTATTTTGTGTATCTGCCCTTTCGCTGTATGAGCAATAAGTACCATATCATGTGTTTGCTAGTATACACCACTGACAACCATGCCATGCTAAGGAGAAAAGACCACACACAGCTAATTCAGTTTTGAATTTTGCATGTCTGGGGACACACTGGACTTTAGATTTACTAAAGCTGATGCACAGGGAATACGGTGCAGCTGTGCATAGTAACCAATCAGCTTCTAACTTGTTAGTTTGTTCAGTTAAGCTTTGACAATTAAGCCTCGTACACACGGTCAGTCCATCCAATGAGAACGGTCTGAAGGACCGTTGTCATAGGTTAACCGATGTAGCTGACTGATGGTCCGTCATGCCTACACACCATCGGTTAAAAAAACGATCGTGTCAGAACGCGGTGACGTAAAACACAACGACGTGCTGAAAAAACTAATTTCAATGCTTCCAAGCTTGCGTCAACTTGATTCTGAGCATGCATGGATTTTTAACCGATAGTTGTGCGTACTAACGATCGTTTTTTTTTGACCTATCGGTTAGCAATCCGTCGGTTAAATTATAAAGCAAGTTGGCTTTTTTTTAACCGAAGTTTAAATAACCTATGGGGCCTACACATGATCCATCAGACCGCTATCCTCTGGTTAACCGATCGTGTGTACGAGGCCTTACTCTTCCATTGTATTTATAGAGGCACAACATAGCCATCCTTGTTATCTGGACAAGTAGATTTAGATGGACTTTACATAAGTCACTAGCAAATTAAAGCCTGACTCCAGCTAACACTTTTGATCCATCTATGGGCATTCCCGTTCAAGAGGCGTTCATATAATGATTGACTCCTCTTGTATGGGACTGTTGGTAAATTTTCCTTTGATCATGGCATGCAGGCAATCAGCGGAGGAGTCCCACCGTCAGAATACAATAAGGAAAATTCCTCCATTTACCTCGCTTGTGTGCATGGTGTAATCCATTCCATTTTTTTCGATCAGTTACAGCAGGAGCTTTTTGTTGACGCTTTTGACTGACTACAGTAAAACCTTGGTTGCATGCATAATTTGTTCCAGAAACATGCTTGCAATCCAAAGCACTTGTATATCAAAGCATTTTTTTACAGGGTATAAGAAGAAAAGAGGCACCCCTAAGTGTGGGAATAAGTTGCTAAATGTTGTACCTTCATTAAATGTAACCATATTGCTACTTCTTTTTTATACTCAGTTGTGACATGACACTACTCTTATATCAAGACATTGCTTGTATATCAAGACAAAATGTATTAAAACATTTTGCTTGACTTGCAAAACGCTCTCAAACCAAGTTACTCTCAAACCAAAGTTTTACTGTACATTATATATGTCATTTTCTATTTTCTACAAAAATCTTACTGTAAAGTTATTAAGTTAGAGTTTACATTCACTTTAACCACTTAATAACCGAGGACGTCCATGGACATCTTCGAATTTGTGCGATGATATCTGAATGATGCCTGCAGCTACAGGCATCATTCAGAAATCACCGTCTTAAGCCGCCGATTCTCTGCATGATAAAAACGATCTAAGCAGCAGTTCCGCCGATTGATTGTTCTTATAGGCAGCGGGAGGGGACGTCCCCCCACCCGCCGCCTTCCGGTGCTTCTCCGGCCTCTCGAAGAACGAATCGGCCGGCGCTGGCTGGGAAGCATAGAGATGACCGTCTGAGCCGTAGCCATAGCCATAGCCGTAGCCCCGGAAGTAGACAAAGCCACAATCGCGGCTGTCAGCATTAGATCGTGAATTTTTTTTCACAATCTCATGCTTGTAAGCCTGGAGGAGAGATGTGGAGTCTTATTGAACCCACATCTCTCCATAAAGAGGATCTGTCACAGTGATTCATATTACAAGGGATGTTTACATTCCTTGCAATAGGAATAAAAGTGATAAAAAAAATGTAAAAAAAAAGCGTAAAAAAAAAAATTAAGTAAAAAAAAAAAAAAGAAAAAATTCTTTAAAAACGCTCCTGTCCCCGGTAGCTAACGCTCAGAAGTGAACACCCATTCAAGTCCCGCCCACATATGTAAACACCGTTCAAACCCTACATGTGAGGTATCAAGCATGTGCAACAATTCTAGCACTATACGTCCTCTGTAACTCGAAAATAGTAACCTGTAAAAAATGTAAAGCATCGCCTATGGAGATTTTTAAGTACCGAAGTTTGGCGCCATTCCATGAGTGTGCGCAATTTTAAAGCATGACATGTTAGATATCTTTTTACTCGACGTAACATCATCTTTCACATTATACAAAAAAATTGGGCTAACTTTACTGTTTTATTATTTTTTAATTCATGAAACCGTTTCTTTTTCCAAAAAAAGGCGTTTGAAAAATGATTGCGCAAATACCGTGCAAGAAATAAGTTGCAGTGACTGCCATTTTATTCCCTAGGGTGTCTGCTAAAAAAATATATAATGTTTGGGGGTTCTGATTAATCTAGCAAAACAATTTTGATTTTTACATGAAGGAGAGAAGTGCCAAAATAGGCCCGGTGGTCAAGTGGTTAAAAACACACATTCCCTAATTCTACTTTGAACCTGGTGGATGTGTGTTAAACTTACAAAATAACTACTCAGACAAAAAAGTAAAAAAATAAATATAATTTAAATATATACATTTAAAATGGGGGGGCAGACTCAATAGACCACTTGGTCTTTTTTCTGTTGTTACTCTTCTATGTTTCTATGTTAACAAAAACCCATTCAACATTTACAAAGAAACTTTTTCATGCATCATGTAAAATCGTGTAGCCATAGCAGTGGCTTTTACACACCTTACTTTCAAGGGAAAGTATATTTTGAGTTACCAGTGCACACAGAAAGTGCACTGTTTTTAGCATGGTGGCGCAGGCATAAACATACTCTGTCAGAGGGATGAGTAAAACACATTTATGTAGCACAATAAAAGCAGGAAGCAGAACATGCATCTGTAATTATTATAGCATATTCTGTTTCAATATTTTTTATTAAAGTTTCAAGAATGATAACAAGCCATGGTTTGCCCATGCAGGGGCGACATTGTAAAAAGAAAAGAAAAAAAAGAAAGAGCATGTGAACACGTAATGAGTAGCATAACAGTAAACTGTTACCAGGACCATAGAGGACTCAGGACCGGGTAAAAATTAGGCAGATATCACAGGCTATATTGCTCTGTTCCCTGGAGGACAGCAATCTACATTGATAGCCTTCATATTGGGAATGAAGAGAAGAGGGAGTAAACAGAGAAAGAAAAGAAAAGAGGGAGAGAGAAGAGGGGCCCCAAGAGAGGGCGAGTACCATGGATGCAGGACCTGTACAAATAAGGTTTAAAGTTGACCATAGCTAGTTGGGGGTAGGGACAGGAAGGAATAACTTATCCACGGCTCCCAGAACTTAAAAAAAATACTTCAGTACACTGGACATCTGCACATTAACCCTCAGAGTGGTCATTCTGGTTTTCACCCCCTGGAAAGCACCAAGCAACAGACAGGGTCTTCCAAAGGATAGGCAATGGTTCATTTGGCAGACATAAAAAGGTATGAGGCCAATTTCTGCTGGGGTACCAAGAGGCCAGGTATAGGGCAATGTAAGGGAGACAAGATAATACACAGAAAAAACAAAACTCCTGCGCACGGGTGGATTGTCCATCAGTAAATAAGAAAATATTGTGTTGCGCTGATAATCAAGTAAAAAATTGCATACATATATATATACACACCATATACATAAATAAGAACCCCCTACACCTCAAATCAGGGAGGTATATGTGCAAAAGATAAACAAAAACCACTCAAAAACTATAATGTGAAAAAATTCAAATAGAACCAGCAAAAATAGTTCATGGAAAAAACACAGTTCAGTACATAGGCTAATAGGAGACAGGTGTGAGATCCACAGTCCTTTGGTGTGCAGCTGTCATTATAGCAAAAAAAAAAATATAAAACCTTTTCCTTCTGGACTCCCCGATTAACACAGGATATCAGCCGCTCATAAGGAGAAAAGAAAGATATATGGTGCAAATAACGTAATAAAATGGGAAATGAACCCTGCAATACAATGATTGCACTCACAGAACCTCGATGGTAAAAAGGCTCAACTGCAATCAGTCATTGAACGCCGCTCAGTGCTACGATCTCCTCAGAAGGACGTATTCGACCGTCGATCGCGTCACTCGGCTTCTCCCCCACGCGTATCGTCAATAGCCACTTGACTTATTCATGAATGAATGAATCCATGAATAAGTCAAGTGGCTATTGATGATACGCGTGGGGGAGAAGCCGAGTGACGCGATCGACGGTCGAATACGTCCTTCTGAGGAGATCGTAGCACTGAGCGGCGTTTAATGACTGATTGCAGTTGAGCCTTTTTACCATCGAGGTTCCGTGAGTGCAATCATTGTATTGCAGGGTTCATTTCCCATTTTATTACGTTATTTGCACCATATATCTTTCTTTTCTCCTTATGAGCGGCTGATATCCTGTGTTAATCGGGGAGTCCAGAAGGAAAAGGTTTTATATATTTTTTTTTTTTTTTTTTTTTTTTTTGCTATAATGACAGCTGCACACCAAAGGACTGTGGATCTCACACCTGTCTCCTATTAGCCTATGTACTGAACTGTGTTTTTTCCATGAACTATTTTTGCTGGTTCTATTTGAATTTTTTCACATTATAGTTTTTGAGTGGTTTTTGTTTATCTTTTGCACATATACCTCCCTGATTTGAGGTGTAGGGGGTTCTTATTTATGTATATGGTGTGTATATATATATGTATGCAATTTTTTACTTGATTATCAGCGCAACACAATATTTTCTTATTTATTCACTTTGGTTTTGTGCACCTCACGTGTCTGCAGCTTATCTTTAGTATTTTATATGGTTTTAGTAATAGCGCTGTAGTACCTTTTTACATATTGTCCATCAGTAATTCAATATTCCACATGGAACACACCAACAGTGTCAAAAACAGTAACAGTGGCCTTGCTGCCCTTCATGGACGGGGAATGTCCTAGTGGAAAACGACAAAAGAAAAGAAAGAAAGGCGCACCAGCCTAGTGTGTTACCGTTGACAGTTTTAATAAAATAAAATGGTAATGAAAAACTACTCACAAGAGAAATTACATAATAGGCTTGTCAACAACAATGTGGTAGATACCCCTCGAACCACGCTCCACAATAGGGGGGATAGAGGAGTGTCACTGCCGGCTGTTGCATTTCGAGGCGACAAGGACCTCTTCATCAAAGCGCAGCTGATGAAGAGGTCCTTGTCGCCTCGAAATGCGTCAGCCGGCAGTGACACACCTCTATCCCCCCTATTCTGGAGCGTGGTTTGAGGGGTATCTACCACATCGTTGTTGACAAGCCTATTATGTCATTTCTCTTGTGAGTAGTTTTTCATTACCATGTTATTTTATTAAAACTGTCAACGGTAACACACTAGGCTAGTGCACCTTTCTTTCTTTTCTGAGGGAGACAAGACCAGGGGACCCTGGTGGGGGGGGGGGGACTACAAGTATGCTCAAAAGATGTCTTGCAAAAAGGAGAGGTGGAAGTATGACGAAGAGACAAAAACCAATTGCGTAATTGCAAATAATGGAAGTGCTATTGCCTGAGGATTTGTGCATTTCCTGAAGGGCCTCCTATGAAGGAAACGAGCATGCGGTTTAAAAAGTGGTGCACCCTGGTAAAGCCACGGAAAGTCCACCAGGAGAATGAACAAGGTTGTGCCAACCCCAGTGGAAAAAGAGAGGTAATAATGATTGTCAAGAAAGGGGACACAAGTTTCTAGATTATCTAACAGAATCCTAAAGCTTCAGGAAATGAAGCATTTAAGGGCTTAGCATTAAGGGACATCATTTATGAGGGAGTCAAAGCAACACTTGTAAAGAAATCGGGGCACAATAAGGTAGTTCCAAAAGCACCCACAATGGGATGTCAGAGGTGGCATGTGACATGGATAGTTAAGAAATCTGAGCTGCCAAATAAATTAAAGCATATTCAAACCCAAAAGCAACAATTTCATATTTTTCAGTATACCAATACTGAAATGTGGTGGCTATATTAGTTTTATTTGAAATGTTCCCTATATTTTCACCTTCCTTTAACAGACCAGCTTTTATTAATTTAGTTAAAACTTTTATCACAAAAAATAAAACCTGTTTCAGTAACTGCTGGGTGTAAATTTGTTAGTCATCTGTGTTTCTCACACTACCCTCACCAGCCAATGCTGATGTCCAATGGTGTCTCTGTTGCTCCTCTTCCTGCCCTTAGACAGAAAGTGTGTTACTGGTTAGCCCACCTGGCGAAAATAAAATAAAAAAAGCCTAAAAATAAAAAACGAAATTAGCCACCATATCTAAGAATCGGTAGGCTGTAATATTATTAAACTTTTTTTCTTTGGGCGTGAATACACTTTAATTACAGTTGCCACACACAGCATGTACGTCATTACAAATTAAGCACCCTAACACATATAGATAGGAATTTGTTTACATCATGCTGATCATTTGCATAAGAAAAGCATTCCCTTTCATATCTATTTGTGCAATATTTTCATGCGTTACTTTTCCGAACATTTCAATAAAAAAAAAAATTATTACATTTTCACTAATAATGTAATTTGCAGTAACAATGTGATTCATATAAAAAATAACATTCCAAAAACAACATCTTATAAAAAGAAGACAAAACTATTACTGATTTTCACTAACCACAAAAAAACAATTTTTTTTTATTTCTTTTAAAGTATAATTTTAGTTCATCAGTCTTTGTGTGGATAAAAGAACTAGTATGGTATGTGCTCTGTGCTAAAGTTTTATCCTTAGTGTATTAAAAGTAGAATTACATAACAGATCACCAGATAAACCTTTATTATACGGATCTACATTATCAAACATATTTAATTAATGTGACATAAATCATTTAAATTGTTTTATCTATCTTTCTCTAAAACGGAAAGTACCAAAACATTTCTAAAACTGCCTAGCTCTAAAAAACAAACAAAAACAAAACAATAAAATCTTTACTACCTTAAACAGTTGGTAATAGTCATTCTGCGCATACAATCCTCAGCACGGCCTGCCAATCCTGCTGCCTCTCCGTACAGATGGCGTACCGTGTATAATCCAAGCTCAGAGGGTATCTACTCCAGTATAGCTGTGCGTGACTCGCTAAGGCATCTCTGAGAAACAAATGCTTGTGCTTTGTCATGCATGCTCTTCAGGCCAAATCCCAAAGCTAGGTTATTGGATAAGTCTCTAATGTGGGAGGAGAGAATGGAGAGTAATAATAAAATGAGTCACTAGTAAAACTTGGGAAAGGAAATCCTAGTCACTGTGACAAGAGAATTGCGTGGGGCAAACTACAGAGAACTCTGACAGCGCTTCAACAGAGGGGAGCCAAAGGGCATCACGTGTAATACAAAGCATCAGAGTTTCCCTAAAACACGTGCAAAATATAATGATTTCACCAATATGAGCAGAATATGCAGAATGAAAGCACCACACCTGCACTTGCGAGATAAAAATAATATGATATCATATCCCAAATAATAGTTATTGTTGTTGACAAAATATAAAAATCCATCACGCGAAACCTTGCTGCTGAAACTGATCTGAATGAAGGCGCAAACTGTGCAAATGTTATTTTAACAGTTTTATAAAGAGCCTCCGAGATTAGTTCGCACAAAAGTGAAGATAGAAGGCATACTTGAGGACATTGGTCACTCAGCTTTAGTAAACAATCACCTTGGACCTTGGAGTAAATTTTTTATTTATTTACACTTAAAAGAGATGAGTTTCTTGGAAATAAGATCATTTGGATCAACTGCAGGTTGAGGGTTCTGAGGATACAGGTTTTTAAAGTAGTACTAAGGCCTTGTTTAGACTTGCGGTTGGGGGGTGGAGGGGGGGGCATAAAAAATGTGCAATTGAGCCATGTTTATGCCGCCTGCCAACCTCCCCTCTCCTTAGGGCTCATTTACACTTGCTTCAGCTTCAAAAAGGCTTCAACAAGGCTTCAGATAGGCTTTGGTAAAGCTCTCTGAATGCTAGTCAAAGCTCCTGTCACTAAATAAAATGGTTAGCTTACAGTCCAGTTTACACCTGCTTTTGCTTTGCTTCGGCTTTGCTTCAAAATTGTTACCCCATGTAGCTTCAGTGGTGCTTCAAAGCATCTTCAAAGCCTCCATAAAAGTCTATGGCAAAGCTTTCTTGAAAACCCCACTGAAGCCCCACCGAAGCCTCACCAAAGCCCCATTGAAGCGCCACCAAAGTCTCATCAAAGCCTCACCGAAGCACCAAGCAAAAGCAGGTGTAAACAGGACTGTAAGCTAACCATTTTATTTAGTGACAGGAGCTTTGGCTGGCATTCAGAGATCTTTAGCAAAGCATGTCCGAAGCCATGTTTTGAAGCAAGTGTAAACTAGCCCTTAAAGGAGAAGTCCAGTCTGAGCTTGTTTGGCTGGGCTTCTCCTTTGGGTTACAGGAGTGCATTTCGTTTTGCACTCCTGTGACCTGTTTTCAGCAGTCACAGGAATCAGTCCAGGCACTGCACCAGTACGACAATAAAGTCTGGATCCGATGCCCATCTCAGCCTCTCAGTGAGCCGCTGAGAGACTGAGATGGCCGCTGCCCGCCCCTCCACATCTTAGTGCTCCAATGAGCGTGGAGAAGCAGAGAAGAGAGCTCGAGGGGATCTGTTAAAAAACCAAGCTATCGGAGTTGTTCAATTGATTGGTTCTTAGTGTAGAGGTGCCAGGGAACAGATACAGCATCCGGCCGATGCTGCATCCACCTAGGCGAGTATGAATGGTCAACCCCCCCCCCCCATACTTCTCCTTTAAGCTGCAATAAGCAGTAGCTGGAGATGCTAACAAGCTGCAAATGCGATGCTTTCCTTCACATCCACAGCAAAGTTGAACATGTAGCAATTGGCAGATGGCATTCAAGCCAATGGGGAAGCCCCACAAACACCCCACAACCATGTGCAATCCATGTGGATGCAGCGCAATTTCCCCCCCCCCCCAAAATTTGGTTAAAACTGTCAATAGCCTCTTGAATGCGATTCAAACATGGATCGAGCTTGTCTTAAAAAAAGTCAGTATTGCTTAAAAGAGTATGCTTTTTTGTCCTTTCTTCTCTTCTGGGTCACAGGAGTGCACTTATTTTTGTACTCCTGTGACCCAGAATCAACTGAGCCGCTACAGACTTTGAAAGGATATTGGCAATGATGTCCAGATCCATCCAGATGACTGACCAGCAGCTGGCTCAATCTCTCAGAGTGCCGATGAGAGCCAGATTCAGCCACTCCAGCCCCCTCAACAGCCCAGCGCTCCAGTGAGCACAGGAGGGGCAGAGCAGAAAGCCGGTGACTGACAGTTTCCTGAATTAGTTGCCTTTCACCCTGAAAATCTGCATTACACAGGTTCTATGAAAAACAGAGGATACAGTGCCTTAAAAAAATATTCATACCCCTTGACAGTTTCCACATTTTGTTATGTTACAACCAAAAATGTAAATGTATTTTATTGGAATTTTATGTAATAGACCAACACAAAGTGGCACATAATTGGAAAGAAAATGATAAATGGTTTTCTACAAATAAATATCTGAAAAGAGTGGCGTGAGTCAATATTATGTAGAACCAACTTCTGTAATTACAGCCTGCAAGTCTTTTTGGGGATGTCTCTACCAGCTTTGGGCATCTAGAGAGTGACATTTTTGCCCATTCTTCTTTGCAAAATAGCTCAAGCTCTGACAGATTGCATGGAAAGGGTCTGTGAACAGCACTTTTCAAGTCTTGCCACAGATTATCAATTGGATTTCGGTCTGGACTTTGACTGGGCCATTCTACCACATGAATATGCTTTGATCTCCAATGATGACCCTCCAGTTGTTCATGAACTACAATTCCCATCATGCCTAGTCATGTCTGTGAATGTCAGAGTATTACATTGCCTCTTGGAACGTGCAGTTCCGCAACAGCTGGAGGGCCATAGTTTGGAGATCTCTGATCTAAACCATTACATTGTAGCTCTGGATGTATATTTAGAGTCTCAAGTCTTTTGCAGATTCTAACAGGTATTCTTCCAAGATTGTATTTGGCTCCATTCAACTTCCCATCAACTATGACCAGCTTCCCTGTCCCTGCTATAGAAAAGCATCCCCACAACATGATGCTTCCACCACCATGTTTCATGGTGGGGATGGTGTGTTCATGGTGATGTGCAGTGTTCGTTTTCCTCCACAGATAGCATTTTGCTTTTAGGCTAAAAGTTAAATTTTGGTCTCATTTGACCAGACTTCTTATGGCTTTCTTTCAACAATGTCTTTCTTCTTACCACGCTTCAATAAAGGCCAAATTTGTGGAGTGCACGACTTGTCCTGTTGACGGATTCTCCCACCTGAGCTGTGGATCTCTGCAGCTCCTCCAGAGTTTCCATGGGCCTCTTGGCTGTTTCTCTAATTAATGCTCTCTTTGCCTGGCCTGTCAGTTTAGGAGGACGACCATGTTTTGGTAGGTTTGATGTTTTGCCATACTCTTTCCATTGTTGAATCATGGATTGAACAGTGCTCTGTGAGATGTTCAAAGCTTGGCATATTTTGTTAAAACCTAACCCTGCTTTAAACTTCTCCACAACTTTATCCCTGACCTGGCTGTATGTTTAGGGTCATTGTCCTGCTGGAAGGTGAACCTCCACCCCAGTCTCAAGTCAGGTTTTCTTCTAAGATTGCTCTGTATTTGGCTCCATCCATCTTCCCATCAACTCTGACCAGCATCCCTGTCCCTGCTGAAGAAAAGCATCCCCACAACATGATGCTGTCACCATCATGTTTCACGGTGGGGATGGTGTGTTCAGGGTGACGTGTATAGTTAGTTTTACCTAAGCCTGCTTTAAACTTCTCCACAACTTTATCCCTGACCTGTCTGGTGTGTTCCTTGGCCTTAATGGTGCTGTTTGTTCACTAAGGTTCTCTAGCAAACAGCTGTATTTATACTGAGAATAACTTAGAATAAATTACACACAGGTGAACTCTATTTACTAATTAGGTGACTTCTGAAGGCAACTGGTTCCACTAGACTTTAGTTTGGGGTATCCGGGTAAAGGGGGCTAAATGCAAATGTTTTATACAGTTCAACTACCTTTTCCTGCAGATCCTTTGACAATTATTTTGCTTTCCCCATGACTCAGAATCCAGAAACATCAGTGCAGCACTGGATGAAAGATGCAAGGGTCTGTCAGGAGTCCAGAAACTCATTGACCTTTTATACACACACACTAATTACAAGCAAACAGATCACAAGTGAGGATGGTTACCATTAAAACCACTTTGTGTCAACTTGTGTGCATGTTATCAGGCCAAAATCACCAGGGTATGTAAACTTTTGATCAGAGTCATTTGGGTAGTTTCTGTGGCAATTATGATTTAAAAAGAGTAAACACAGTTGATTGATAATAAATGGCTTCAGCCAAACACTAACCACGAGTGAAAGGTTTTTGTGTTGTCATTCATATTCTCTGAAAAATGGCCAATAAATCATAAATTCTGGCAGAATATGTAAACTTATGAGCACAACTGTTTATGAATTTACATAAGCACAGAAATGGTAAACTGATTCCGCACTGCCAGTGTTTTTCCACTGGTGTAGAGTTAAAAGTATATTTGCTGTTTCTACCTTGCCTTTCACTACTAACGCATTTTACCCACAAATGAACATTTCCTCCATACCCCTCTTGTATGTCACTTGGTTTGTGCAAACATGTACCCATCATTACAGGGACATTTGAGAATGTTGATTTACAGGAGATATATGAGACAAGTAACAGCAAAAAAAAATAAAAACTGTTACTTGTGTTATATGAAACCAGTATACACAGATAAACTGAGACAGTGACTGGGTCACAAGACTGCTATGTGAAGGAAGATGAAAATGTTGAAAACTTGAAAACTGTATGTGGGACCATAAGTGAATTTCTACATAATATACAAATCACTGGAACTTGCCTCCTTCTCACTAACTAGCGAAAATGATTTTCTGAGACTTGTGTTGCAATTGTGTAGTCGACTTAGAAAGCAACAGGGATTTAATGCTTTTAATGGGAGGCTACACCAAATCCGGTAAACAAAAATGGAAGTTTCTCAGATATGGAATGTGAGGCATTTAATGCATACGAGCCATCAGGTGGTTCCAATTTTATTAACCTACTGCCACCCACGTAACGCATATGTGTGGCAGCAAAGAGGGTGGGCTTTAAAGAGGAAGCGGGAGCCATCTTTAACGGTATGACCCTGGCTTGAAACGGCACAGCGTGCCCTTTCAAGACGGCGCATGAGCAGAAGAAGGCGTCGCTCGGGTGAAATTGCAAGCACCTACGGGTAAGTCTTAATCTAGGCTTACCTGTAGGTGTAACTTCCGCCAGAGGGTTTCCAACCACTTTAATGCCCACACACCACACATGCGTGCATGGGCAGCAAAGCACCATGTGCCGCACGCACGCTCCCAGCACAATGACTAAGCTGTCAAGGTCAGCTCTTGGTTTCTAACAATCATTAGGAGCTGGTGAGACTGGCTCTTGATCATGTGATCATTGTGACAGCCAATTACAATGAACAGCTGCCCCCCTGCCCACGGACATAAAGACCCTGTTAAAGGGATGCAGGGGCTGAGCAGCAAGGGGTTAAGGGTGCATTCACACCTGCAAGTGCACCAGCCCTCTGATTCCATGCGAGGGCCCCAGTGTTGTTACCACAATTACCATCACCACTGGCATATAATTGCTCATGCAGCGGTCACATGCAAGTGATGAGCCCTGGACACAGACTGCTTGGGGTTCTCACATCTAATCAGAGTGACAATGTGCAAATGCATCCCAAAGGAATGGAAAAACATCACACACTAAACAGAAACTGTGTTCCCTTTGAATACCCAATCATATGTAGATTAAATAAAGAAACAGGAATTCGATTTTAACATATTTGTATAATTGATGTAAAAGTAAGGCCCCTTTTACAATGACGGACGGATTGGGTCCACTTGTCAGTTTTTCAGGCGGACCCGATCGGACCATTGCTCTCTATAGAGCGGCGGATGTCAGCGGACATATGTCATTGGCAGGCGATCCGCTCCTGTCTGCTAAAAATTGGATTGGATCGGATGATAGTCGGATGGAAATGGACAAGCGGTCCGTTTTCATCTGACCGCCCCATAGAGAACAGCAGGCTGTGTCCATGTCCGCTCTGCATAGCGGAGCGGACACAGACCTGTCATCCATCTGCTCAGCAGGGATCAGCTGACAGATTCTCCGCTGAGCAGGCGGATCTGCTTGATGGAGTACACCCCACCTGAAAGGGGACTAAAGATTTTAAACTCCTTCAGAAAATCAGCCTCATTGTGTTGCCATGTCCTCAGGTGTGCTGTTGTGCATTCTGCTAACTAAATAGCAAGATTTGAAAAACAATAGGTATACATACAGTATATACTGTTTTATTTTATATATATATATATATATATATATATATATATATATATATATATATATATATATATATATATATATATATACATACATACACTGTATATCTGTACAAATACATGCTAATGCTGATTTTGCCAATTTAAAAAATAAATAACTAAAAAGTAAACTATGGCTTCACAATCATGTTCGTAGCCAAGAGCAACATGGAAAGTTTTTTCCTTTGGACACTTTTACTTCATAATATATATCATTACTTCTGAGAAGTAACCAGGAATTGTGAGTTCTAGGCAAATAACGAGCAATGTGTCAGCTCACCCATGTTGGCATAGCTCCAAATATTTCCACCCTCCTGCTTTGCGTACTGTGCTAATCAAGGCGGAAACGTTTTATAAAAATATGACAACTCTAAATTTCCAGTGCCTTAGGCATGATTCACAGAGCAGAAGAATTACAGAATTGCATGTAGTCTTTTAAAAAATCTATGCTACTAACTAACAATATCTGCTGCCAATATGACGTACTGTAGATGGAGACTGCTCTGTAATGCTGGCCACACATGGCACAATCCTTCTACAATCCCCTTTACAATTAACAACATCTAACCAATACATTTAATTTAAAGATGAAGGGTTTATGGTTGGAAGTATAGTAGGGAAAGTGGCAGCAGAAATTATTCTTTTGTTGTATCTGTAGATGTAAGAGACAAGTCCTTTCACTCTGTACACGTTTTTTCATCAATAGAGCTGCATATAATAAACTTACAACTTTTGACTCCATTTGTCCTTGCAGTGGTTTATTGCATAGATGTGGCAATTATTTTTCAATAGCGCACGAGGATGTACGTTGGCACAATGGCACGGGTGCGCAAGTGTGCGCAAATGGGCATACAGGTGGGTGCCGGCGGGCATAGCATACTACTTAATTATGTAATACTAACCCCCGCAGTCGTCCTTGTACACCGCTCGGGCGGCCGCCATCTTTCCCAGGGGTTACTTCCGGGTATCACGGCTCCGGCGCTGTGATTGGCCGGAGCCACAATGACGTTTTAGGAGATATTTACTAAAAGTAAATGTCAGTCACGGCAGGGCCTCCCTTTGGAACAGCACGATCGCTGATGTCTACGGCAGGCGCCCGGGATTTTAGGAAATATCTCCTAAATCGTAGAGGTTTAGGAGATATTTCAAGCACCTACAGGTAAGCCTTAATCTAGGCTTATCTGTTGATTAAAGTGGATGTAAAGGGTTTACAACCACTTTAATATATAGTATATAGTAGCTGCATTTTTATTATATAACACAATAATTTTTGCAGATGACATTATTAAAGCGGACCTTCAATAATTTTTTCATCTTTACATCTATTAAATCTTCTGCCCTTCCTGTTTTTACTTTGGACTGTAAAACATTTTTTTTCTGACAGTAAATACCTTATACGGCCCACTTCCTGTTTCTTGTCTGGTCATTAGCCTAGGCTTATAACATAATGCACAGCTCTGTCTCTCACACACAAGAGTTTGCCAGTAAGGGAGGGGGGATGAGTCATAAGAGAGCCACTGAGAGATTCAGAGCTGGAGGTGTGCCTCTGTGTGAATCCAGGAAGTGAACAGGCAGCAGCTTAGGCTGCTCACAGTTAAAATGGCTGCAGACAGATTTAGGAGGATAGAGGGAGATTTCTGTAGCAGAATCACAGTATATATAAAATAATGTGCAAAGTGGTTGGAGGGAAGCTTCAGAATGGCACAGATGTTTTTAATTACAAAAAATGTGAGCAGACTGCAGTTCCTCTTTAAGTTTAGACATGCTTTATTTACAACACACCACAGCTGAACCTCCTCTGAAGAGAGGTCTTTCTATGGCGTTAAATCTATAACCATTCAGGCAGGTCCCCATATGACATTGTTTTTGGTCAATTGTAACATGTACTGTATGTACAACATAATGAAATGGATTATGTGATATCATCAACTGCAGTCCTACATAGTGATCAGGGGTCAAGTTCTGGGGAAAAAAGTGTGGGAACTCCCACCCAAGATCCACTCCCCCAAAAAAAAAAAAAAAATGATACACTCATTTGCATAATTACTAAACCGCAAGTTCTTTCTAAATCCCGTGATAACTCGCGTCAGACCTCCGCAATGTCTCCTGGGAACAATGACAAAAGCTCCCAGGAGATATTGCGGCATCGAGGAAGTGACAAAATACCCGCACACTACCCGATGAACCCATATACAGGAAGCGGCCAGTAACATAAAGGATTACTAAGGTTCGCCTGCCCCTGACAGTGACTCGAGCTGGGCATCACCGCTTAGTGAAGGATTGGCTCTGCAGGACTAGAGCAGCCTAGCCTCCCAAGGAAACTGAGTTCCTGCTGTGAAAAAAGTGCAGGAACTCCGTTCCCACGCGTTTCCGCTGGACTTGAGCCCTGATAGTGATATACAACCTAAATGTGCGAGATATGTCAAGAGCTATTTTCAGAACTTTTTTTTTTTTTTTAGTGGAACAGGTCTTAACCACTCTTTCTGAGATTTGTTGTTTACAAGTTAAAACTGTTTTTATTTGCTAGAAAATTACAAAATTACTTGGAACCCCCAAATATTATAAAAAAAAAAATCTACACTGTATTTGTGCAGTGTTCTCACAAGCGCACTTTTTTGGGAAAAAAATACACTTTTTTTAATTAAAAACTAAGGGCCAGATTCAGGCAGAAGTGCGGCGGCGTAACGTATCATAGATACGTTACACCGCCGCAAGTTTTCATCGCAAGTGCCTGATTCACAAAGCACTTGGCGTGTGCCATTTAAATTAGGCGCGCTCCCGCGCTGGACCTACTGCGCATGCTCCGTTTCGTAACTCCCGCCGTGCTTTGCGCGAAGTGACGTCATTTTTTTGAACGGTGACGCGCGTATCGTACTTCCGTATTCCCGGACGTGTTACGCAAACGACGTGAAATTTAAAATTTCGACGCGGGAACGACGGCCATACTTTAGACAGCAATACGTTTGCTGACTAAAGTTAAGGCACCCAAAACGACGACGATCTTTGCGACGGGAAACTAGACTAGCGGCGACGTAGCGAATGCGAAAATCCATTGTGGATCGCCGTAACTCCTAATTTGCATACCCAACGCTGGTTTACGACGCAAACTCCCCCCAGCGGCGGCCGCGGTACTGCATACTTAGGGATATCTATGCGTAACTGATTCTATGAATCAGTCGCATAGATACTCTGAGAGATACGACGGAGTATCTGAGATACTCCGTCGTATCTCCTTTGTGAATCTGGGCCTAAGACAACAGTAAAGTTAGCCTATTTTTTTTAGATTGTGAAAGATAATGTTATGCCAAGTAAATTGATACCCAACATGTCACATTTCAAAATTGCGCCCGGAATGGTGACAAACTTCTACGCTTAAAAATCTCCATAGGCGACATTTAAAAAATTCTACAGGTTGCATGTTTTGAGTTACAGCTCTTATGCAGCTGAGAACTGAGGGTATGTAATCACTTATAATAAATGTGGGAAAAAAAGGTATTTATAATGTAATTTTTATTTATACACAAATGTAAACATTCATGCCGATCTGACTGTCTGCACTCACGAAAGTATAAGCTACCAACAGTATTGCATCACATATTTACCTAGCTACAGGGAAATACAGTGATTATATGTTAATTATTTGTGATTCACCGATACATTTATCTAACTATAACACCAGTCTAAACTAGTTCTAAAGAATGACGTCTTGGTGTCACGTTCGTTAAATTTATGCAGTAAAAATATAAGCCTTAAAAAATTACACTGGCTTCCACCAATTTCAGTGCTGAAAAGGTGATTTTTTTTATATATACTTTATTAAATAATTACAGTATTTTTATCATAAAGCTGGCCAGGTACTATGCAATATGATTCTACGTACAACTATAGTATGTAGTATAAAGGCGCACAGGGACACAGAGCCCTCAATCTTCTCCCCTGCAGTCTTGCAATCTTACAATGAACACAAAAATGCTCTATAATGTGTTAATTTACAAACAGATTCCATGGTAAACACGTGACTGTTATTTACTATTTCATCTGTTATCAATGTACAGAGCATATCTGTGTTCATTCGGGGGTCGGATTCCCTTTCAACCCCGTACACCTGCAGTCATTGTCATTGAGTTGAACTATTGTATGTCTGAAGAAGGTTCAACTGGGCTTTAAAGCTGTAAAAAAGATTTAAAAACAGGTTGAGTAAGTGGGAAAATTACCAGACAGACCTTGTTGCAATTTACTGTTGTTGCAAATTACTAAAGGCGGCCATACACCGAAAATTGTATCAAAGAATTTTCATACGAATTTCGCACCGTTAGTGGGCTGCAGCAACAGGCGATTTACGTGCGACAAACAAATTTGAGAAATCTGACATGTTGGAAATGTTTTGAAAAACTAACGATTTTCTGATCAATGATGGGAGAATCGTGCGAGAAATGTAATAGAAAAAAAAATGCGCATGTGCAAGAAAAGATTATTCCCGGAGAGAAACGAATATTCCCGGCAACATGAAGGTTTTGTCGGCCCGAATTTCGAAAATCAATGGTGGCATCATCGGATCACAAAAAAAAACGTTCTGATTTTGAAAAAAAAATTTGTTCGAAATTCGACCGTGTATGGCCTGCTTTATTCTTTTCATTTAAATTTTTTTCATGCCTTTTAAGGCGGTAGTAAACTTCAATGTTTATCTTTTACCTACAGATATGCTCATATTAAAGCTTACCTGTAAGTACTGTAAATATCTCCTAAACGTGCACCGTTTAGAAGATATTTACATGTATTGCAGCCGGTGGCGTCTACGGTGCATGTGCACTGTGCTCTCAATGGGCAGCATGTCATCCATTGAGAGAGATGTGCCGTGACTCCCATGTGCATGTGTGGGAGTGACATCATTGTGGCTCGGGAATTCATGTGACCGCGAACCCGGAATGAAAACCGGGTGAAAATCGAAGCCCTGTCAGCGGTGATGGTTCGCTGCTGGAGGGATCCATTTCACAGGCAACTCTCTCATAATGTGCTAGTTTATGGTGCATACTAGCACATTATGACATTGCCTTGCAGGGAGAAAGTTTTTTTTTATAAATGCTTTACTACCTCTTTAACAAAATACACCTGTGTTTCTCAACCTTTTTTCAGTCAAGGCAACCTTTAAATATCTAAACACTCTCGTGGCACCCCTTCCAAAAATGTAAAAAAACTAAATGAACAGTTGTACATATCACAGCAACACCCACACATGTAGGACATACATTTGAGGCAGTTTATTCCTCCTCCTTTGTAAATTGGTGCTAACTAATATTCTGGCATTTCTCTTCTCCCCCATTTTCTCTGCTAACGCGACCCCATGTTAGCAACAAGGTACATGCAAACTCAACAATATCAAATGACAAAAGGGGGGGGGGGTGCTGTGAGGGCATTCCTTATTATGCAACCAAAAAGATCTAAACACAGTTAAGTCCAGACATTAAGACTTCTAGAGGGTACTCTAAAGAAATTTAAGGAAATTAGAAAAGCGCCCGAAGACGTGCAATTAATAAACTTCAGGTTAGAAAAGAATTGAGAAAATTCTGAGGCCCTGTACACACGACCGAGTTTCTCGGCAGAATTCAGCCAGAAACTCGATCGGAGCTGGATTCTGCCGAGAAACTTGGTCGTGTCTACACTTTTCACCGAGGAAGCCGACGAGGAACTGTTTAATATGCTTTAAGGGATCATGATCTCTTTTTGAAGACTCATTTACTTTTCTGTACATGAAGTATGTTTATTGGATAAAACATGAGAAATTTACATGTATTGCAGAGATGTACTAAATGATTTATTTTTTTTGTCTTGATATAATCTTTCAGGAATACTAACAAGTCCAAGACGGTAAGGCTTATGACATACTATATGAGATAATAAAGGATGTTTGTAAATGACCACAGTCTTACAATTAAGCTAATTTAAAAACTGCAGGAATGAGTCATGGAAAAGCAGGTTAGAGTAAATATTCCGTTCACCGTTTACCATGTTCTATAATTCAACATAGAATGTTCAAGTTGATATTAATATTGTTGTATTTCACATATACAATTCACTACAATTATAAGATAACTTATTTTGTATTCCAGGTGATTGGGTCAGTCTAATTGATCTTGCCTTTGTTTGTATTCCCAACCACCATCTGTTCTTGATAAGTGTTGCACCTAGCCATAATTTCTTGCATACTGCTTATGAAGATGATATTCCAAAATACTGGAAACCAAATGTTTTATTTCTCAGATTTATCCATGTTACAGTGCTATAAGCCTGGAAAGCAATCATGACATACCATGTACTGCAATATTCTTGTTTGACACATTAATAATTCTTAGTAGTGATATCAACACCTTCCAGCCAAACCAGTTTAATCTATAGTATGTAGGCAAGTGCAGAACTTTACAATGCAGTCTAAACTCTAATGGATATGGAATAGATAAAATGATTCTGAATACACATATTGCATTCAAAGATTGTACATATGCCCTGTATAATGCAGTAATAACTACAAAGATACATGATGGGATGCAGACTGTGAACCTTGTGCTGAACCGGGACTCCAGAATCCAGTAATTGGGCTAAAAAGGGTTAGTTCACCATTACTGACTTTACAAATGCAGGAAAAAGAGGGAAGGGCATTGAAACGAGCCACTGAAAAGGTAAGCGTTATTTTGCAAAATGGAGTACTGTATTATAAAGCGGAGCTTAAAGTGTTTGTTAATCCAAAAAAAAGTAAGATCCTGTTCCTGGCTCTCTCTTTCTCCTCCTCCTCTCCTGAGTGACATCAGCAGGGGAATCTCAGCCCTGCCCGTAGGCAACATTTTTTGTTCATTTTATATAGAGTAAGGAAGGTTTATATCCCCCATCAGTTTTTTTTTCCATCTGGGTCCCCTTGTGGAGATTTCCCTTCACTTTTTAGTCTATAGCCAAAACAGGAAATGAGGGAAAATCCTTCTAAAGTAGGGGAATCCCAGTGTGCCACCGGGATCACTAGAACTAGTGTCCCCATTGGAAGAATTTCCCTCTATTAATGTTCTGATGTCAACCCCAATTTTTTTTTATTATTATTTTTACTTTCACTTTTGATAATTAACCACTTAAGACCCGGACCATTATGCAGGTTAAGGACCTTGCCCCTTTTCGCAATTCTGCACTGCGTCGCTTTAACTGACTATTGCACGGTTCTGCGACGTGGCTCCCAAACACAATTGGCATCCTTTTTTCCCCACAAATAGAGCTTTCTTTTGGTGGTATTTGATCACCTGTGCGTTTTTTTTTTGCGCTATAAACAAAAATAGAGCGACAATTTTGAAAATAATTCTATATTTTTTTTTTTTGCTATAATAAATATCCCCCAAAAATATATATTAAAAAAAATGTTTTCCTTAGTCTAGGCCGATACGTATTCTTCTACTTATTTTTGGTAAAACAAATCACCATAATCATTTGATTGGTTTGCGCAGAAGTTATAGCGTTCACAAAATAGGGGATAGTTTTATGGCATTTTTATTAATATATTTTTTTGTACTAGTAATGGCGGCGATCAGCATTTTTTTTTGTGACTGCGACATTATGGCGGATACATCGGACACCTTTGACACATTTTTGGGACCATTGTCATTTCACAGCAAAAAGTGCTATAAAAATGCACTGATTACTGTGAAAATGACACGGGCAGTGAAGGGGTTAAGCACTAGGGGGCGCTAAGGGGTTAAGTGTGCCCTAAGGTGATTCTTACTGTAGGGGGGCGTGGCTGTAGGTGTGACATCACTGATCGTCGTTCCCTATAAAAGGGAACAGACGATCAGTGACTCTGCCACAGAGAAGAATGGGGAAGGTGTGTTTACACTCACCTCTCCCCGTTCTTCAGCTCCTGTGATCCGATCGCGGGACACCGGCGACGATCGGGTCCGCGGGTCCCGCGGACGCACTCACGGAGCTTTGGACCGTGTCGACATGGCTGGGCTCTTAAAGGCGACGTACAGGTACGTGCCTGTGCCCAGCCGTGCCATTCTGCCGACGTATATCGGCGTTAGGCGGTCCTTAAGTGGTTAAAGTAAACAGGGCAAATAAATAGAGTGAATCTCCCAAATGGGGGCACAGGCAGTAATGTAATGTAATGTAATGAAAACTAACAGATATTCTAATCCCTCTCCATCCTATCCAAAACTAAAAGAAATAGAAATGGTACACTTTAAAACAAGCGATTACAATATACCTTCCTATCTATTTACTAATGCTAATAGCATAAGGATTAAAAAGAGTTAATGTTGATTGAGAGAGTAAAGTTCCACTAAAAAAGAGTTTGTAAAGTAATTTTTTTTACTAAAATTAAAAAGATGTTATAATTACCAGCTCCGATCCGCCCCTTCTAAGGATCAGAGGTGAACTAACTCTCAACTGTTTGTTATAAAGAATCATATTGAAACTTCAATTTATTAGTACGATCTACGAAAGAATGGTCTGTGTTACACCATCTTGAACCTGTACTAAATTACAGTTAGAGAACAAAACTTTGCTTAATTCAAATGTAATTTAAGTGAAGGTGTAGCCAGATATAAAAGATCCTAGTCCAGTTATGCATCCATTAAAATACAGTTTGTAGACATGACTGACACAACAACATAGCTACATTGTCTCAAATTTGTAGCTGGGATAGCTCATATTTACACACATGGCTTGCACTGGTGTTGTTTAAGAAAGGAAAAAAGCAAAATTCAGAAATGTATCAGGAAGCTTTTCTCAAATAATATATTTGAAAATGAAAGTCTCATCATTATAATTAAACATACATAAAGACGTGAGAATGTCTTGATCGTGAAGGATGGGGAAATGTAAAAGAAGCAGAATAGATTGTAAAAGATTTGCATAAGGAGTGCAAAAATGTTCCTATATCATACTATGTATGTAGAACAAATCTTCATGAATTTTGCTACTAGAAGATGATAAAATGTCTCTCTTGCAAAAAAAAAAAAAAAGAGTCTGACAAAAACAGTCCATGCTGCTCATAGCAACCAATGGAGATTTCTATTTCACCTTTAATTTCTAATCTGTAGTGGAAAAATGAAGCACAGAATCAGAATGACAACAACAAAACCAGACCTTTAATCCACTTTTATACACAAGATAAAACATGGTGGACAACAATCCCCTTCTCTCTGCCAAGAATTTTGTATAAATACATTTTGGCACTTTAATTGGCCCCAAAGTGGTCCGAACCAGAATTTTTTCAGTGTTATCCATAGCGGCCAGTCAAAGGTTTCCCAGAACATAAAATATGGAATACAGTTCTTTGCCTCGTGCAACATCTCAGCATTATTTTGTTTTAAAGTATTCTTATCACAAACCTGGGCATGGCAAACTAAGTACATGGTGAAATATACACAGAAGCAGTGGTAATCGTTGGAAAGCACATGTAGAAATGATCCATAGATCCAGAGATATAAGCAGCTGAAGTTGAATGCATTTCTGGAAAAGTCATTATTTGCCCAGCCTTTCGCCAACCCCCTGGTCTTTTTAAATATGTAATTACCAAAGGTACCAATAGAACAGTAATATAGTAATGTGGAAAAGGTAAGTACATCTTTGGCCTTGGAGGCTGGCATTGTCCCCTATAGCAGAAAACAGTATGCATAAGGGCTCTTGCACATGGACGCCTAAAAATACCAAGTTTTTAGGCATTCTGGCATTTGTGTTTACTGATTTAAGAGCCCATTAACACCAATTGCGTGGCAGCAAATGCATGGGAACACACTTCCCTTGTTAAATACGTACAGGATCTATTAATTGTTCATGCTACTCCAAATGTATCTAGAAAATGCATGAGCGTTTCAGCCACCAAACCGCATAACATTTTATTACCATGTGGTTTGAAGCAGCATGATTTTAAAAGTCGCTCCTGCTGTACCTTTTGTGCATTCGTTTGGCAGCCTATTGAAAAAAATTGGCTGTCAAAATCACACAGGAATGTGCTCATTCTGGTATGAACCAGCCATAAAAAACTATAAAAAAGCTAGAAGAATTGTTTATGCATGATGTGTACATGCATTTACGGGAATGTACTAGGAATATGTGACGTTTATACATCAGTATCTTTGCATGTTTTTCTCCTGACATGCATGGGGCAGCCTATTCATTTTAATGGGCTGCATTATGCATGACAAATGCGCCAAAAGAAGCACCTGTACCTTTTTTGGAAGGAGAGCTTTGGCATTTTTAACTGCATGATTTTCTGGCCAGCATTTGGGGTACCATTAATGAATAGTGGCACTGCAAGATCAATGCTAAATGTTCTTGCTTTCACAGGCAGGCAAGGCTCCACTGCCTGTTTCCCTTAGTTAGGATGGAGGTGCCGGCATACGATCGGATGGACGGATCGGCCTCAGGGGGCCGACATCACGGGCTCAATGGACAGGTAAGTGTCTTTATTAAAAGTCAGCAGCTACAGTGTTTGTAGCTGCTGACTTAAAAAAATATATATAAAATCGTCTGGAACACCGCTTTAAGTTTCACTGTTGGAAAATTCTGCTTAGGCATTTTTTAGTATTTGGTCAGTTTGCACTGACCTGGCTCATGATGAAAATGCAAAATCATTTATTAATTACCACATTGAATGTCCACTAATTCTAGCCTACTAATAATAAGCAGAATGGTCTTGAAGTTTGCTTCACTTCCTTTAATATAGTGCCTTCTGAATTATACTGCAAAGGTGGAGCTTCAGAAGGAACAGTCAGTGTAGGAAAAGCCCCACATTAGTCGATGAAAGGTGGCTTTTCCCAAAAAACGTGTCCCTACATGGCATCTGGGGTCAGGCATATCAGCATCACAGTGGACGTGGCTTCTTCTGACAGTGGTTGGTGTTGGTTCCCAAGGAGGCTTCCCATCCTCTCTTCATTAAAGAGTACTCCCCTGCTTCCCCTGGCCAGGGTTGCTCGAGACAATGAGGACTTACACCACAGCTTGATCTGGCTGCACTGTCACATGTGACAGTACCACATTCGTGAGTGCACTAATGTTCTCATTGAATAATTCTTGTTTTTTTTTTAATACTACACCAGGAGTCCTTTCCTACATCATTTGCCTTTAGTAAATAAACCGCTTTATGTTTATCCCCGCATTCATAAACTTCAAAATTACCAGCAGGGGAAGGTTTATACAACATCCCATAAAATAACCTATGTTACTGATATAGTGGGTGATAGAAAAACGGAGTTATGTAGTTTGTGCTGATTTTTTTTAAATTATGACTGCACTTGGGCTTTGAAGGTAAAAAACCTTCTGTCTTACAAGGGCGTTCATGCTAAATCGGGACTTTTAATATCTCAGGTATGAAAATAGATGCTAGTGTGGTGGTACTACACACAGTAGTAAGTGGCAAGTGTGCCCTATTACTGATAGGTAGCGCACATGTCGCGGGCCAGTCCAGAGACCGGTAATGAAGACGGTAGACAACAGTGTTAGTGAGTGCATGGAACAGCATATGGTGATGAAGTTTCTTGTGAAGGCGTAAAACTCTTGGATATCTACAGAAGACTTCAAGCACATTACGGTTATGAGACACTCAGCTGCAGTAAGACTTGAATGGTGTAAACGTTTCAAAGATGGCCATACATCCGTCAGTGATGATCCCGGCCGTGGGGATTCCCAGCACATACCAGTCATTCCTGTGAACATTCAGCAAGTGGAACACCTGATCCTGGATAATCGCCGCATAACCTGTTGGGAGATTTCACCACAGACTAATCTTTCTGTGGGAACGGTGAACACAATCATTCACAAACCTTTGCATTTCTAAAAAGTTAGCGCATGCTGGGTACCAAGGCAGTTTTCACTTTTGACCGGCACAGAAGAGTTAAAGTCTGCCCTGAATTGAAGGAGCATTTTTACAGGGAATGCCAGGATTTTCTGGATCACATCATTACATGTGACGAAACCTGGACACATCATTTCACGCCGGAATCAAAACAAGCATCAAAGCAGTGGAAACATACAAACTCACCACCACCCAAAAAAATTCCAACAATTGCGTCTGCAGGTAAAGTGATGGCAAGTGTTTTCTGGGACAAACATGGTGTTATTCATGTGTATTTTCTTCTCCGTGGTGCCACTATCAACAGTGGATACTACTGTTGTGTTCTAGGTGATCTGCATACATGTCTACAGAAAAAATGGCCTGGTGTGATCACTAAGGGCATCCTGTTTCTCCAGGACAATGCACAAGCTCACACTGCTCACCACACTACATGCACATTACAGCAACTCGGCTGGGAGGTATTGCCACATCCCCCTTACAGCCCAGACTTCGCTCCATGTGATTTCCACCTGTTTTGACCCCTAAAAGTTCCTTGGAGGTCAGCATTTCCGCACTGATGACAAAGTCAAACAGGCTGTGCTAGGATGGTTCAGGCGTGCAAACACATTTTTATAATTCAAAGCTTTCCAGGCATTAGTTAAACACTGGGATAAGTGTATAAATAAAGCAGGTGAGTATGTTGAAAAATAAATTCAGTTTCCACTCCTTCAAATTTGTTCTTTTATATATAAACCTAAAAGTTCCAGTTTGACTTAAACGCCCCTCGTAACTTACCTGAGCCCATTCACGATCCAGCTCTGTTTGAGAGCTGAGGCTCTCTCGGCTGTGTCCCTCCTCTCTGGGCAGATTGATAGCAAGCAGGAGTCTTTGGTTCCCACTGCTGTCAATCAAATGCTGTAATGAAGAGCAAGGGGCGGAGCCGCACAAGTGCCCCAAAGGAAACCAGCCTCTTATGGAGGCACTCATCTAAGAGGAGGAGCCAGAAGGACTGGCGGAGGACCCCAGAAAAAGGAGGAGGTTTTTATTTCTGACCGAGCCTTCTTGTCCTAATTAACAACTGCTCCCCCATATCTCATACAGGTGTTACAGGTTTAAAAAGTAAAGGAACATCTCTCCAATACTGTCATTGACAGATATAGAAACCTATTAGAAAATTATTTTTTCCCCACTCTATTTAAAGTAACACAAAACAGTAGTTGGGCTTTAACCACTTGACCACTGGGCACGTAAACCCACTTAATAACCAGACCAATTTTCAGCTTTCGGTGCTCTCAAAATTTGAATGACAATTACTTAGTCATACAACATTGTACCCAAATGAATTTTTTGTTCTTTTTTCACACAAATAGAGCTTTCTTTTGGTGGTATTTAATCACCATTGGGTTTTTGATTTTTTGCGCTATAAGAGAAAAAAGACTGAAAATTCTGTAAAAAAAATGAAATTGTCTTTGTTTCTGTTATAAAATGTATTCTTTCATTCTTTTGCACAAATGTGAAAGATGAAGTTACGCCGAGTAAATAGATACCCAACATGTCACCCTTCAAAATTGCACACGCTCGTGGAATGGCGCCAAACTTTGCTACTTAAAAATCCCCATAGGCGATGTTGCAGGGTATTGTGGGGTATTGCAGAGTATTGTGGGGTATTGCAGAGTAGTGTGGGGTATTGCAGAGTAGTGTGGGGTATTGCAGAGTATTGTGGGGTATTGCAGAGTATTGCACAGTATATGTATGGAGTATTGCACAGTATGGGGCAGGGATGGCTGAGCAGGGATGGATGGCTGGCTGGATCTGTGACTGCATTTGTCACAGATCCAGCCCACAGCACTCGTGCTGCATCCGCTCTCTCCCCCCCTCTCCTCTCACACTGTACCGTTCGGTACAGAGAGGGGAGGGAGGAACCGGCGTCATCACATGACGCCGGTTTGTTTACAAGTGATCGCTCCGTCATTGGACAGAGCGATCACGTAGTAAACCGCCGCTATCGGCGGAAATTTACCGTGATCCAGAGGGCGCGCGAGAGCGCGATTCTGGGAGGACGTCCTCCCAGAGTAAGCAACCGCCTTGTAGACGTATATCGTCTATAGGGCGGTTAGTAACTGGTTAATATATTACACTACCCTAGCAATGTAATATATTAAATGCATACATTACATTAACCTAGTAAGCATATTACCCTATTGACTTCACCCACCACTGCAGTATATCTATCCTTAGCAGCAACAAGTTTTTTTCTTTAAACATTATTTTTCCCATGCCAGTCTTATTTCCTTATTGCTCAATAACCGAATCCTGTTTTCCCAGTCTTGATGCCAAGTTGTTGATTCTATGTTTGTATCTTGTGGAGAAAAATATCACAGAGGAAAAGAGATTTTAAATTCAAAGAACATAATTCCTAATTAAAGATCTGGGAACCATGTTCCGATGTTAATAAGTAGTAGAAATACATGGTTTTACTGCAGTTACATGACTAGGAAGCCTTTGAGATGAGCTCTGAAGAGAGCTATACCTATCTGTTGGGCAGACATCGAGAGCTACACTC
Organism: Rana temporaria; assembly: GCF_905171775.1. Taxonomy (NCBI): domain Eukaryota; kingdom Metazoa; phylum Chordata; class Amphibia; order Anura; family Ranidae; genus Rana; species Rana temporaria. Next base: position 83,261,183 of record NC_053497.1, on the reverse strand, counting down.
CTTAGGATAACGTGATCACTGGGTGTGGTGATGAATCATTTTTACTCTATTTTAAATATTTGGCTCTAATAACATATTAGGAGGTTGTTGTTATTTAACACTTTCGGTAATCCGAAATTATCTCTATAACAAAGATGATGTATCCTTGTCCTAAAAAGACTCTCCATTATCTGAAAATAAAGATCTATGTCAGTAGAAGGCATATTAGAGCTTTGCTGAGTTGGACAATCATTAACCTGTTCTGCTGTTTCCATATAGCAACTGACCATATAATTCCATTCCTTACTGTCCATGGATAAGTTGTCTTAGCTGATGGTCCAGAGTCAGTCATTAGAAAGCCAACACAGCCAATTAAAAGACAGTAAACAGTAGATGTACTGTAAATTGTACCATGCAGCCTTGCATCAGTATTAAAGCCTAAGTGCAATTAAAAGACTCAAAAATCAAAACAAGAGACATGGTACATAGCTTACAACCAGTAGGATGTGTCCCTTGTTCCGATGGCTCTTCTATTAGATTAAATCCTCCTTTATCCATGATCCTCTCTGCTGCCTTAGTCTTTCAGGTTAATGGGTAAAATAACAAAGGCTGTCACAGGCTTTCATTGAGAATACCCAACTATGCCCATTCTACCCAGCTGCTCCATGAATGAAACGTGGTCTATAAATGGAGGGGACGGGCCTATTAATCATCCGCTCATCCTCCATTCACAGGTGGCTTTCCATTCATAGAGTATGACTTGTATGAATATAGAAGCTAGGCAGAAAGAACAGGTATAGTTGGCTACTCTTGATGAGAACCTGTACCAGCTCCTTATTTCTGGTAACTCCACTTTTGCACTGAAAGATTGCGGTGGCGTGGGGTTTGTTGAGTAGGGCGGGTTGAAGCATAACGCAGGAGGATTCTTCATGAAAGAAGAAAAAAACCTAGAAGTAGTCACCTCGAACAAACACTACAGGGAGAACACATGATTTGAAGTGAACCTGTAATGTGGACAAAGAAGGCAAAGCAGAAGTCACATTTCATTGCCTTCCTCTGCCGCCAGAGTCTTCTATAAATCCTACATATTTGCATAGGACTAAAACTGTGTACATTCCTGTCTGTTCAACAGCCTGATGACCGGCTTCTATCGATCAGTCATACTGGAAAACCAGAATTCACTCAATGCTTGAGGCAAATGGGTGCAAGAGCTGATTTCTAAATAGTCCAAACAGAGAACTAAAAAAAGTAATTTAGACAAGCACAGACAAGCCGCAAACATTGTGGGCAGGAGTACTTTAAAGACATGGTCGCCAACCTTTTAGACCTCATGGACCACTAAACTCACAAATTTAATTATCACGGACCACTAACATGAATTTTACATGCCTCATACACACAATGTTCTGGTTCTCCGCCCCCCTTACTCTGCATCACACTGTTTACACAGACTCATCATTGGATCTCACGTCCTTATTCAGCCATGTTCTCAAGCTCCATGATCCCTCCCACAGTCTGTGCAAAGTGGATTTGCCTTTTGTAAATAACCCCCTTTGTGTCCTAGGGTGACACCCGTACTGAATAGCAGTCTCACCCTAGGGCAGGCAGTGTGTTAGGACCACATAACACTGTGTTAAATCTTCATACAGTGGGTATAGGAAAGAACCACCCCATTTGCAGCCTGAAATTAAGAAAGACACCCCTTTTTGTTTTATATAGCTTTATTTACTAGTGCAACTTATAACAAGAAGAAAAATATAACACCAATATGTCAGATGTTTTTTTTATCAAAAACAGAATAACTGAGTTGGAAAAGGGATCACCACCCATATGTCAGTATTTTGGTGGACCACCTTTTGCTTTAATTACAGCTTTTAGTCTATTGGGATATGTCTCTACTAACTTTGCACATCTACATTTTTCAATATGTGCTCACTCTTCTTTGCAGAACTGCTCAAGTTCAATTAAATTTGATGGTGACCGTTTGTGGACTGCAGTCTTCAAGTCAATCGACAGTTTTTTTAATGGGATTTAAGTCTGGGTTCTGACTAAGCCATGCAAGGACATTCACATTTTTCTCCATCAACCACTGTGTGGTCATTTTTGCTGTGTGCTTTGTGTCATAGGTAAACCTTCTTCCCATTGACAACTTTCTGTCAGAGGGCAGCAGATGTTCCTCGAGAATATGATGGTATTTTGCCTCATCCATTTTTATTCTATCCTGACAAGTGCTCCAGTCCCTGCTGCAGAGAAACCCCCATAACAGGATATTACCACCTCCATGCTTTACTGTAGGAATTTGGATGGTAAACTGTATTTGATTTCTGTCAGAGATATCGTTTGGTGTTGAGGCCAAATAATTCAGTTTTAGTCTCATCTGACCACCTTAAACGCACCTCGAAGATTCTGAGGCCACAAGGAAAAATGTGTTATGGTCAGCTTTCAACAATGGTATATTTACCTGACCAAAAGAGAGAACAAGTAAGAGAAATGTAATGTAATGCCTCGTACACACGGTCGGACTTTTGACCGTGCAAAAGTCCGCTGTGAGTCCTTCAGAAGTCCGACAGAAAGAAAGAGAACAGGTTCTCTATCTAAGGTTTGTTGGACTTCCGAGAAAAAAAGTCCAATGGAGGCTACACATGGCTGGACTTTCCGAAAAGTCCGTCTGACTTTTCTCGGAAAGTCCGGCCGTGTATACGAGGCATTAGAGCTTACATACACTATATGCAGCTACCTCAGTGTCAATCATGTACAGTATATCCTGTGCATTTAATGTTCTGTATTATCATCTTATCTGGTAAATATTTTCTTGTTATGTACCTTACTGTATAAGCTAATGTTACTGTCTCCTGAGTCCTTCTAAAGGCCAAACATATGTCAATTTGCCTAAATACAAGTGAAATAATATGAGGTTAGAGGTATTTTTCTGCCAACTTTTGGTAGCATAAATTCATATGCACATAAGGAAGCGCATGTAAGGAAGCTTGCTGTTAGTGACCAACATTGTGAGGGTTCCCATCTCCCATTCACCAATGTCACCTCACCCACTGACCATTAATGCAATGGGGATTTTTTCCACTGACCTCCAAATTAGGGGGGCTCTACACTGGCCACCAATGTAAGGAGACATTTCTTCACTGACCACTACTGTGAGAGCTCCCTATAGTTTTTCTGTTTGCATTTCTTTCCTAATCAATGCTATTTTTGGTTTTATTATAATTGTTATTGCTGAAAATTATCCTCCCTGGATGTAAAATACTCTTGGTATGCCACATCCTTTGCTGTTTCATTGTTCCACATCCAAAATTTACAAATAACATCAAAGTAATGTAAGCTGTAGACAAGGTCATTATAAGCAGGGGCTTCCTAGGACCTGAAAATAATGGGTGTTACATTTGCATAATTGCATTACAATATTGCTTCCCTGGTGCTCAAATTGATTTCAGAACTACAGGTTCATAGATGTACGTATATAAATTCAGCCACACAGTTAAAATAAAAATATTTAAACTTTTACTCTTACTTATATAAACTTTATTATACTGTTTAGTCAAATCTTGTGATTTAGGCACCTCTGTCAAACAGAGCAGCCAGGTACAGCCCTCCCTGATGAGTACAGTGGACCTGAGCAACACAACCTGGCCTATGATTAAAAAAAGATGCCTATCATTGGATAATGAGGGAACAACAGCACACTGATAAAAAATGACAACATTTTCTCTACTTGTTGGGACACTTCAATTGCTGGACTGACAATAATGTGCAAAGTAACTTAAGCATTGTTTTGTGATTGTTTCATATGTGCCAAGCCCAAAGATTTGCTAAAAGTATTTTTATATCTGTCTGGAGCTCAGCGTTAAAAAACTAGCACAGTAATGGATTACCATGCAAATAAAGGCTCAGTTAACATTGCTGCTATGCAATTTTGATCCGATTTTCAGTGTAATTATGTAGTGCTACTTGGATGCAACTTGGAAGTGGGGGCGTTTTAACACTAGTTTTTTAACATATTACGCTACGAGGACTATTTTTTTGCATTAAATCACATGTGGATACCTTTTTTTGCACAAGAAGTCAAGATAGACTGTCGCCATTTTGGATCCAGTCACTTCATTGGGATTCATTTGGAATTTGGACATTTATTATTATTAACTATCATAACTTTTTATTGTTGCACATTTTTGATATAGGATTTTCCACACAAGTTTTTTTTCACTGTTTTTTACTTATTTTGATTTTGTGTGTCTATTTTTAATATATTAACCATCACACCGGTTTTACATAACATTTTATTACCACACTATTTTAGTTACTCTTGTACTCGCCAAAGTCAGGTGGATCATTAATCATAGAGCAGCACCATTCCCCCTTTTCCATTATATAAATTTATTTGGCTTCACTTATGTAAAGTTTTCTCAGGGAGGCATCAGCTTCACATATATCTAAGTGCAGAATTTTCATCTAAATTTCTGCAACTTGGATGTGGTCTGCATATTTTATGGGGCCAAAGGGCATTGCGTAAAAAGGCTGTTTGATCCTCCATGCACAGATCATCCCCTTCTTGCATTGTCTTCAAAACATGTCTGGATAAGACAGAGTTACTGGAGTCAGGCTGCACATGCTCAGTTTGGTGTGTACTGCTAGACAGTTTTTTTTTTTACTGGGAGAGTGCATGTTATTAGCACAGGGCCAATCAGCACTGTCCAGACAGAGGGTCAGGGGTCCTGCATCCTATAGGACAGCCAGTGCAGTATGAAAGCTCCTCCTACAAGCTTTACTAGGAACTGATAGAAGTCACAAGACTGCAATATACTGCTGATGAGAAAAGGTATGTAGCTGTTTATATTTACTAAAATGATTGAATTTTCATGTTCTGTGTACTGTGGGAGAGTGGATACTGTCTAGTGAATGCAGGGTTATGGGCTAATAACACTGTAATGCAAATAAAAAAATATATAATTCAGAAAATAGTGAACCTTAGAACATCAAACCACTCTTGTTAAAAAAAACACCTAATAGCAGAGCTATTGTCTGTTCATGAAAATACATGGTAATCTGGAAGCATAACTAAATGTTACTGCATGGACACTAGGCATTCATAATCTGAAAGCAAAGAAAAGCTATCCTGGCATGGACACTACCATCCACACACTTTATGAGCTTAGATACCAGTGATATTCATTTCATAATCACAAAGTCAGAGTACTGGAAATCTACCGTCTTCGTGAATTTCTTTTTTTTACTAATATTTGATATCCTAAAATGAATGCAATCAGTTTATTGTAAGTGCCTTTGTAACATGAGTTAAGGTTTTTCATTACTGATGTTTTACCACTTTGTTTAGTGTACTTTCTACTTATTTAAGAAGTTTATCCTAGAAATTGGATTCAGTATCTGATATCTTTTTTTCCATCTATAAACCTATTCTCCTAATTTATAGGGCAAGACAGTTGCCAAGTGGTTATCTATTCTGCTTAGCTGCACTACGGCACCACCTGCCTGGAGTTTGCATGTTTCCCTGTGCCTCTTTAGACATGATGGTAGGTTAAGTCCTGGTTAAATTGGCACTAGTATGTTTATGTATGAATGTGAGTCAGGGACCTTAGATTGTAAGTTTTTCAAATGATGGCCAGGGCCGGCCCTATGATGGGACCGTGTGGTACCATGGGTACCAGGCAGCACTTTTAGGGGGGGCAGCATACTGATGCCCACCAGCCCGTTCCGCTACCCAAATAAAATTGATGTCCTTTTTTTCCCACAAATAGAGCTTTCTTTTGGTGATATTTGATCACCTCTGCGGTTTTTATTTTTTGTGCTATAAATCTATATATTTTTTTACTTTTTGCTATAATAAATATCCCCAAAATTTAGAAAAATAAACAATTTTCTTCAGTTTAGGCCAATATGTATTCTTCTACATATTTTTGCTACAAAAAAAAACCCACAATTAGCGTACATTGATTAGTTTGCGCAAAAGACATTGTGGCTGCCGGCAATTCACAGATCCCTTTATACTCCTGGATACATGTATAGAGCCATGGCAGGTCCTTTTATACGCCTTTATGCAAGTACAGAGCCACGACAGGCCCTCTTTATACATCTATAGAGCCATGACAGGCCCTCGTTATACTCCTTTATACACGTATAGAGCCATGACAGGTCCTCTTTATACTCCTATATACATTTATAGAGCCATGGCAGGTCCTTTTATACGCCTATATACATGTATAGAGCCACGACAGGCCCTCTTTATACATCTATAGAGCCATGACAGGCCCTCGTTATACTCCTTTATACACGTATAGAGCCATGACAGGTCCTCTTTATACTCCTATATACATTTATAGAGCCATGGCAGGTCCTCTTTATATTCCTTTACATGTAAAGAGTAATGACAGGTCCTCTATATACATGTATAGAGCCATGACAGGTCCTCTTTATACATCTATAGAGCCATGACAGGCCCTTGTTATACTCCTTTATACATGTATAGAGCCATGTCAAGTACTCTTTATAGTCCTATATACATTTATAGAGCCATGACAGATCCTCTTGATATTCCTTTACATGTAAAGAGCAATGACATGTCCTCTATATACATGTATAGAGCCATGACAGGTCCTCTTTATACTCATATACATGTATAGAGCCATGACAGGTCCTCTTTATACTTCTTTATACATGTATAGAGCCATGACGGGTCCCCTTTAGTTATCATGATATAAAATAATGAATGTGGGGGCCTTTTGGTTGGCGTGATTTTTTTTCTGGGGGGGGGGGGGCAGCATTTTATTTTTGGTCCCAGGCAGCACAATGTCTCGGGCCGGCACTGATGATGGCTAAGCAATAAATACAATTTTGATCAGTGTATGGCCAACTTAAAAGCCTTATTTGTATGCACAGTCCTTAAGATTACATTAGTGACTGTGGATGGGCTGCAATTTTAATGGTTCTTTTTGTTTACATCCTGCACATTCTATATAATTGGCCCTAAATGTATCTGTATATAGATTGTAATTATATATCAATATGAGGGGTTTTTGCTAGTTATAGGCACATACACTATGGGGAATTTAGACTGTGCGCTCTGCCAATGCAGTTGCACACATTTTTTCCCCCAGAGCTTAGTGAATGTGGTTAAGCTTCACTTTGTAAAGATATCCAATCAGGTGCATGGAGAATAAAAAAATTAAAAATACAATTTTGCTTCCACATGATTGGATGATGGAAATCAGCAGAGCTTCACCGCATTCACTAAGCTCTGGGGAAAATGAGTGCAACTGCACTTTCAAATTGAAATGTCTATTTGCCTATAGTAAATCAATTACAGTGTTTACTACTTAATGGTGCTATGTAATTGTGTTTTTACTTTGCAATGTGATTCTTCATTGCGCTTAGTGAATAAGGGGAAGTTGCATAGCTTTCTGCTGTCCCTGATTTCGGGGGACTGTCCCTGATTTGGAACAAAATCCCTCTTTCCTCTTCATTTGCCCCTAATTTTATTGTTGTTTACAGTTGAATATAATATGCACGTTTCCCAGAGCTAAATCTTTCATCCAAATTTTAAATTGCTACATTAGTACATTTCAAAATCTTATATAACGAAATAGTAGTGTTAAAAAAAAGGACTTTTTTTTTGTATAATTCACCCTTAACCACTTGCCGACCAGCCGCCGCAGTTTTACTGCGGCAACATGGCACGGCTGGGCGAAACATTATGTTACGTCGCTTCGCCCTGTGGCCACTAGGGGGTGCGCACACCATCAGTGTCACCTAATCTGTATTGTGCTTTGAGAAACTGTCACATGACATTTATGTATTGGTAATCGATATCAGCGAGTACTCGAAAGAGTATCTGTACTTGTACTCGGTCTTAAAAAAGTGGTATCGGGACAATCCTAATTAATATCCAGTTATATCATGTCCACTTAGGAAAGAATCCAGACCTTTCTTAAAACAATTTACTGAGCTGGCCATGACAGTAATAACCGAAAACATAGGGCATGAGGGAGGGACGTTCTTCTGACGATTTCTTCTCTACAAGTGAACCTAAACCACTCCTACCTAGCACTATACTCTCCTGCTCCTCCCAACCACCTCATCTAATTGACCAATCAGGTAAGCGTCAGTAATAACCACATCGCTTAATATAGGGAACCCCTTTTGCCCGGTTCTCAGTCATGTGTGCCTATTCCGTTCCTTCTCAGCTCCGGGAATATCTAACAGGACTTAGGTTGTCCCTTAAATGGCTGTTTACAAATTACCCAACAAATTCTAAATGAATATGTGTGATAAAGAAAAGCAGAATACAATGTGTATTAATGTAACATTCTATTTGCATCATAAGATGTAAAAGGAATCATAATTAGAACGTGCCACTTAGATTGTCAACAACATTAACTGTAGAACAAAAAAGGACATTTAACGTAGGAATCAAAACAAACTTGACCTAGTAATTACGAAACAAGTCATCACAACCTCTTGCAGACTGAAGCTACTTTGTCTAGGAGCAGCTGTATTTGGATTGTGATGGTGATCTCAGGCCTCGTACTCACGACCAAACATGTCTGCTGAAACTGGTCCGCGGACCAGTTTCAGCGGACATGTTCGTTCGTGTGTAGGCAGTAACGTACAGAATTCCAGCAAACAATCGTCGGCCAGACCGTTTTCCAACGAACAACTGTTTCCTGGTCTTGCTTTAAAACAGTCTGCTGGAATCGTGTCCGTCAGACATGTTCGGTCGTCTGTACACAAAAGCAGCGTACAAAAACCCCGCGCATGCTCAGTCCAAATGAGGAGACGGGAGCGCTCGTTCAGGTAAAACTCGCGTTTCTTTGGGATATGGCACATTCGTCATTAGAAACCTTTTATTCTAGCAAGAGAACAATGTCTTAAAAAGGCGCACTAAACCACATTTTAAAGCCTCGTTTGATTAATTCTTCTCTTGCTAGAATAACCCCGTTCTCTTGCTGATGCAATTTCAATAGAGTTGTCCCATACTGAAATGTCACATTTCTTGCTTGTGATGTAATCCTTTAATAATGTTTTCTATGCCAGACGTGTGTTTTGGTTGGTGGTCCTCCATAATTTAGAGTATTCATTTTTGTAAAGGAATGTGCATTTTTTTAATTTCTTTTTTTGTTTCTAGTTATGTCACCATTTAAACTATTTTTTTTTTACATGTATTTTTAATTTTTTTTTTTTTTTTTTTTGTGTTTTATTAGAGAATATTAAACCATGTTGGCACACCAAATGTCCCCCCCCCCCCCCCAAGGAGTGTGTCCTTTGTAAATTACCCATTGTATATTTATTAAAGGTTTGCTGCCTAATAATCCCCACAGTATATCAAACAATAGACATGTTTTCAAATGAAAGCAAAAGGCCTTTTATTCTGGCAAATGTCATCACAAAAAAATAAAAAGAACGGCAGCACTAGAATAGATAGCAAACTATATGCAAACTTGCATTTCCAACATGGTGAAGGATAAACTTCCAAGCCTCAGGAGCCAAACACAAAAATATTAAGCAGCAGCACACAAACAAAGGAACCCAAACTGTGGTAGTACAAACAAGATGTCCTTTATGTGGAAGGAAATGGAAGGCAGAAAATCAACGTTTCCTCCTCTTTCCAGCCTTCCCTCCAGGCAGCCTTCCAGCGGATCGAACACGGGGTCTTGCAGGTGGGGTTGATGTGGCAGCAGGAGGATGGTGTTCCGCAAGCCGGGCCGGGTCACATAGCCCAGTGTCTGGGGTCAGCAGGCCCCTCTGCATCCACCAAAGTACCTGGTTCATCAGGGCCTTTGCCAGTCTTCTCTGGTCCTCCTCCCCTTCATTTAAATCATGGGCCAATGAGGCACTGAAGGCCTCTGTGGGGTTGAGGGGGGCCCTCATGATGGCGCTTGCCTCCTGGATCATGCGGAGGCTTGCCTCCTCCACAGGCCTCAACTGCCTCCTTCGGCCTGATGGCCTCACCTGGGGGGGAGAAGACTGGCTGGTGGTGGTTCTCCTGGCCGGGTGGACCTGCTGCAGGCCACTGGGCCCAGCCTCCTCCTGGCTGCCACTGACCCCGGCCTCCTCCTGGCTGCCACTGACCCCGGCCTCCTCCTGGCTGCCACTGACCCCGGCCTCCTCCTGGCTGCCACTGACCCCGGCCTCCTCCTGGCTGACAGACACCTGAGGATCTGCCACCTCCTGGCTGATCTCTTCTTCCTGTGTGTAAAAAAAAGGAATTTTTTTACAATTTCGCTAAATAAAACCACACTCATTTTCATGTTTTTCGTTCAGTATTTTCTGTTCATTATTACTTGAATACACTCTACTTCTGACCCCTGCAGTTGTCATCCCTGACACCTATTTGTCTGTACACCTTTTTGTTTGTTTTTTTCCAGCTTGGTTTTTTTTTTTTCAATATCTAATCATTAATCCACCAAGAATTATTTAGGCCATAAATATAGAGGAAACTACTATACCTCCTCATCGAAGGGTGGCAGATCTGCATCTCTGTCAGCCAGGCCCTCTTCCTCCGACTCTGCAGGGCTGTGGTCATCTGGGGAATGTCCGCTGGAAGGTAGCATGGAGGAAAGGTTGGAAGAAAGACTGGACATCGTTTTCCTGCCTTCCATTTCGTCCCGCAAAAAAGCCATCTGTTTATAATACCACAGTTTGGGTTCCTTTGCTTGTCTTGCTGCTGCTCCCGATTTTTTGATTTTATTAGCTTTGTATGCTCTCCTGTATGTGCTTCTGAGGTTGGCAAGTTTATCCTTCACCATGTTGGCAGTGTATCCTGGCACCCAAGTTTGCATATAATTTGCTAGCTCTTCTAGTGCTGCCGCTCGTACCTCTTTATTGCAATATAACGAGTGTTTTGAATTCCACAGGATGGGCGTGTCCTGGTATTTTTGAAGTAAGGCCTCTATAGATTCCTTGCTTTGTAGGAGGTCCATTGCAATTTTTGAAAAATTATATTTCTTTTTGAGTCTAGATTACAAAAACATAAACCACAGAAAAATAAATATTCAAAAGGATCAGCGTTGACCTTGATCTAATATGTGTCTTCAAATTTATTACCTATATCTAATTCCAAACACAGTCTCTCTTGTTTAAACAATGATTGGCAGCTCGGCCGCATTGCTTGTACCAAACATTGATTTGCTAGATGCAGAGCCATTGTTCACATTGCAGTAAATATTTTAAATATATTAAATTAAACAATGCTTACAAATGTCAGTTTTCATCTAGGCACTCTTTCATGTGTAAATCTCATACCCCTGACAATGGATGACATAAAAGACACTTCCTAATGACCTCTGTACAACCAACACTTGAACAATACTTTGCCTGATCTGAATACACCATTCAAAAACTTGTCAATGAGGTACAGCATTGTTCACATCTCTATTTTGTGAGGTGTCCAAAAGCATTTGGATACCAAAATAACATTGTGGTACCCCATAGACAGAATAGCTTAAAAAGGGTGCAACCAACAGCCCAAACCCCCATCCCATGTGTCTACATTTTCAAGGCCTCTGCTGATCACATTTTTAAATTCCTTACCTTCCTGTCTCTCGCTCCTCGTTTCTCACGCTCGCCTAATTACCGCGTAAGATGCGTAATCACGGCGTAAACCTTTTTAACACTCCGCGTATTTATGAAACCCCGCCCTCGTCACCTTTGCGAGGCCCCTAATCAATGATTTTAGGAAATATGGCGTTAACTGTGTATGTTCTGGATGCGCTCGAAGATTCTCCGCGTAACGGACGTAAACACGTTGTTTGCATTCTCTACACTCCGCGTATGTATTAAACGCCGCCCTCTTCTCCGCCCATGGCGTAAGAATTCATCTTTTCCACGCCCATAATCTCTGTGGGAAAGGAAAGATGGCGATGTCACACGAGCGGGCACGATGCTCTCATGCCACAAGTGAAGGGACAGAGGCAGGGACGTCCCGATCAAGGAAAAGAAGATATAAAGCCACTAATATGCGGTTCCAGGAAATGGTGGAGTTAGTTTACATCATGCGAAAAAAGGACTATGATGGTGAATTAGGGCCATACAAGACCCCTAACCGCCGAAAGGCACATATTATGGACAAGGTGGCGAGGAGAATGCAGAGGATGTTTGGGATCACCAGGTCCAAGGAACAGCTGAGGAAACGATGGTCAGACTTAAAATTGAGGGAGCCACATCAGATGAAGAAAATACTTAAAATTCTGCGTAAAAGTAAGTAAATATATATTGGGTTTGGGGGGGGGGGGGGGTGGTGATTGTCTGCAATAATGTGTTGCCATGTATATTTCACCATCTGCCTCCTTGGCCTGCTTGTAATTTTAAAGACATGTTGTTATTTATTTTTTAGAACATAAATAACTACATATTTACAAACAGTGTTCTTAGTAAACCACGTAACATCACATAGTTTATCAGAAAGGCTTGGTTATTCCAGGAACAACACACCTGGACATGGCTCACTGGCCAAAAACTTTGTTTGTAAACATTGTGTAAAAGCTAGTTCTATAAAAAAAAAGAAGGAGAATGGGAAAGGCAAACAGGATTCATTCTAAAAACAGTGGTAATAAAGCAGATGTTTTCACATCTGCAATGCAGAGCACCTGTGTCTCCCCAAATCAAAAATGGGTTTTGGTAGGGTATCCCAGAAATACAGTTTAGGGGGGACATCCATGTGTGTCACTTTGCTAAAAAGGGGCAGGATCAGAGCTTGCCATATAGAAGTAATTGCAAAATGTAGGTTTGGTGAAAGATAAAAGTAACTAAATGAAAGCATCTTCTAAGCAATGTGTGCGATTTATGCTCTCCAATATCTGTGTGCTGATGAGTCTACATTTTTTTTGGTTTATTTCAGGGGAAAGAAGTCGCCAGCATTTGGAGGAGGCAGAGAGGGCCAGACAAGGCCAAAATCTGCCATCTCAACATGTGGAGGAGGAGGAGGATGTGGAAGGAGAAGAGGATGTGGAAGGAGAGGAGGATGTGGAAGGAGAGGAGGATGTGGAAGGAGAGGAGGATGTGGAAGGAGAGGAGGAAGGAAGAAAGGAGGAAGGAAGAGAGGAGGAAGAAGTAATTTTGGACTTAGAAGTCATAGCAGATGAAGGGCAAGTGGCGGAAGAACAATTTGGCGAATTGAAAGAAGGTGGATTGATGGATGAAGGAGGAGTCCAAGATGATGGGGAAGTGGTGGAAGAAGGAGGAGTGATTGAAGATGATGGGGAGGTGGTGGAAGAAGGAGGAGTGATAGAAGATGTCGAAGAGGTGGAAAGGAGAAGCCCATCAGGTCAGTGTCACCCTAGCTTGATTCCAAAAAACATATGTAGATAGGCCTCATTGAAAAATAATATTGTAAATGCCATTTTTTTTTTGTTGGTTTAGGGGAGGAGGATGGTGTGCCAAGATTTTCACGTGCAAGTGCTGCTATAATTATTCAGCAGGTAATGGAGTGCAGCACTGAAATGCACAATATGCGTGAAAGGATGTTTCTCATGGAACAGAATGTAACAAATGTCCTTTTGGAATGCAGCACGGAAATGGACAATATGCGGCAAAGAATGATGGTAATCGAAGCAAATTTTAAGAACATTATTGACATGATGGGCCGTGTCAAAGACTGAAACACCCCCCGCCCATCCCCCGCCCCCACAAACATTTTAACAGTTTGAATAATGAATACGCCAAAATTTGAAGATACACACACAGTGTGCCAACATGTGCTATCTGCCATCACAGAATATCTAATGTCTGTGCTTTGTGGGTCCAACCCCCTCCTCCATCCTCAAGTAGTTGAGAGGAAGGGTTTGCTCCCACAAAACACAGACATTGATCACCCATGATGTCAGATAGCACATGTGGCCATTTGTCTGTTGAACCAATGACATTTGGCGAGTTTGCACTGAATGTGTGTATCTTCCAATTTTGGCGTGTTCCAGTGTGAAAGCACACCATGACTGACTGCTGTTGTGAGTTTTTATATTTTTTGAATTTGATTTTGTTACTTTTTGACCATGTTGAACATTTTGGGATACTATAAAGTTTAGACCATAAAGAATAAACAACGCCAAAAATTATTTTCAATATATATATAGAATTATAAATCTCTCTAATCACTGAATTTAGTGAAGTAGAGATTTGACTCCAAATTCTCACCCAAAAATTTTGTTTTAGAAAAACACACCAAAAACAAGAAAAATGGTTACAAAATTATTGTTTTTTGTGCCTAAAAAATATGGCCAAAAATAAATTTAAGGCGGTAAACACCCCACCAAATATAATCTATATATATATATATATATGTAAACAATAAATCTAACTATATTTGAGGAAAAAAAAAGTGAACTTGTTAATAAATGTATAATCTGCATAATATTTTTGGTTGAATTACCTGAAAAAAAAAAAATTTTTTAAAAAAATTTTGAAGACTCCTAAGTACAAAAGCAGGGAGTAATGAAAAAAATCAAAAAAATTTTTTGGGGTCATGAACAAGCAAAAATAAAAAAAAATTGACCTCAACATTTACAAATGGAGTTGCTTCTTATTTCTAGACTCAATACCCTGTTTGTAGATGAGTGAATACTGTGCAAAATGTGGTTAGTTACTAAAAGTGGAGAAATCAATTATGCATTACAATTGAAGAAGTTAGTTAGAGAACCAGGAAGACAGAAAAAGAGAAAAAGCATTAATGACAAACAACTGTATAAAGTCCAATGGTCTAATTATTTATTATTTTTTAGAATATTCCTTTCTTTGGGGGCCGAATTAGAAAGAAATATGATCTGGCATAGCAATGGCCCCCCGACCCATGAAGTACTCAACATATTTGTCGCGTACCTCACGAGCTGATTGGGGGGGCCAAGCCAGCGCGACCAGTGTCCAGCCCGGGAAGGGGATCTGAGGGTAGTCTTGCCTCAGAACCGATGTCGGGTAGGTACGTCTGGGAGTGCCTGCGTAAAAAGTTGTGCAAAATGCAGCAGGCAAATACAACGGTGTCCAATTTATATTCCGCCAGATGTATCGATGTCCTGAACAGGCGGAACCGGTTGGTGAGTATCCCAAAGGCATTCTCGACTACCCTCCGAGCCCTGGCCAACCGAAAATTAAACACACTCCTCTCTGAGGTGAGGGTCCTCTGGGGAAAAGGCCGCATGAGGTGAGGACCAAGCCCGAAAGCCTCGTCCGCTAGGAACACAAACGGAAGTCCTTCCACATTATCTTCATCTGGTGGCAATGCCAGACCACCAGCTTGGAGACGATCATAGAAATCAGTCCGTGCGAACACTCCCCCATCAGACATCCGGCCATTCTTCCCCACGTCCACATATAGAAACTCATACTGTGCCGACACCACCGCCATCAACACAATACTATGATAACCCTTGTAATTATAATAGTAGGACCCCGAGCGGGGTGGGGGCACAATGCGGACGTGTTTCCCATCTATTGCTCCACCGCAGTTTGGAAAATCACACCGCTGGGCAAATTGGGAAGCCACAGACTGCCATTCCTGTGGTGTGGAGGGTAGCTGTGGGGACAAACAAAATTAGAGATTTAGTACTTTGTAACAAATACATCCTACAAGCATCCTTGTGACAGTTCACAGTATTAAAATTGCATTAGAAAAATGTGCATGGAGAATTTGGAAAATGAAATATATAGGGCCACTTCATTAAGAGACTCCACAGCCCTCTGATGGGGACAATAAAAGTTTGAAGGGGGGGGGGGGGGGGGAAAAACCCCAAAAAGTCCTGTTTGAAAAAATGGCAAGGTGGGTTTGTCCCTAGGATAGCATGCTGGACAGGTTAATATTGGGTAAGGGACAAATATGCAGGTAGGCCAAGAATAAAACATGTAAAGCTGATATCAACATGCATAGGGAGAAAAGCTAACGTTAGTTAAACACACAGCATATCTGGGAAAATAAAAATAAAGTTAGTTGGCCACATTATTAGAGCCAGGAAACTTACCTTAATATACTCCTCATGCATAACTTTGATGATGGCAGCACACGTGTCCGGTATGATGACCCCAAGCGCCTGCGGAGAGATGCCTGTCGAGAACTTGAGGTCCTGCAGGCTCCTCCCAGTCGCCAGGTACCGCAACGTGGCAATAAGCCTCTGCTCGGCCGTGATGGCTTGGCGCATCACAGTGTCCTGCCTCGTGATATAGGGGGACAGAAGATCCAGCAGACGGTTGAATACGGGGTCCGTCATGCGGAGAAAATTCCTAAAGTCATTAGGATTATTCTCCTGGAGTTCCCTAAGCAGAGGCATATGTGAGAACTGGTCACGCTGGCGCAACCAATTCTTGGTCCAGAAACGCCTCCGCCCCCTGTTTCTGGCCAAAGTACTGGACAAATGAACATATCCAGCAGCCATCCCATAAACAGCACCAACTCGCGAAAATTGACGCTGCTGCTCCATCATGGCTTCAAACCGGCCGGCTGGTCAGTCAAGAACACACTGAAACAGAAAGCACTCGCAAATCCAGCACTACCTGCGACAAACGCGCGACAAACAGATACGAGCGCACAGGATGCAACTGCTAAAGCAGAAACAACCTGCTTGCCTATAGCCGAATGACAACTACGTTACCGCAAGCACACGCACTGAACCCGTGAATACACGCTGTCAAAGCCTGGAGACCGAGAAGCGCGAATCAGCTCTAACCAAACCTTCACTAACACGAGCAAACACGTAACTAGCAAAAGAGGAACAGAGGGCGGCGCCATTAACTTTGGTCTTCCCCTTTATAGTGACGTCGTACGTAGTTTACGTGCACGCGTTCCGGTACGACGGGAATTTGGTCCGCTGGTGTGTACACGCCAGCGGAACAAAACACAAATCAGCCTTGTACGCCGGAAACTGTCGGGCAGACAGTTTCCAGCGCACAGATCCGGTCGTGAGTACAAGGCCTCAGAGTTCAGTAATATCCAAGGCACTAAGGATATTAGCCCAGTGCTATTTCAGTGCTCAGATTTAATTGTGCAGAGTGTTTGCAGCTTATCCATGTCACACACAATGAAATTAAACAGGGAGGTTAAGTAACATTTGCATGCTGATTTTCAAAAAAGGTAAGCGATACTAAGGTTTTACTTTATACTGAAAAACAATGTTTTTTCTAAGGTCGACAAAAACATAAAATGACTAGAAATGTATTTTACTTGGGCTGTGGTTCAATATTTAGGAAAAAAACGATTACAATAATTGGTAATTACCTTTGGTAAAAACTACATGACAAAGCAATCAGTATACCCAGAGATTTAAGCTGGCCATACATAATGTGGTTAGTACAGCAGGACTGGCTGAATTTTGATCCATGTATGGGCAGGGCGGTTGTACAGAAGTCAATTTGCCTTAATCAGCAACTCCGGCTATAGCTGGTAGCCAGGGGTCAAGTCCTGGGGGAAAAAGTGTGGGAACTCCCACCCAAGATCCCCTCCCCCACCAAAAAAAAAATGATAAGCTCATCGAGGAAGTGACAGAATACCTGCACACCACCCGATTAATCCATATACAGGAAGCGGCCAGTAACAAAGGATTACTAAGGTTCGCCTGCCCCTGACAGTGACTCGAGCTGGGCATCGCCGCTTAGTGAAGGATTGGCTCGGGCGACTCGGCTGCTCTAGTCCTGCAAAGGGAACTGCGTTCCTGCTGTGAAAAAAGTGCAGGAACTCCGTTCCCACTGGTTCCCGCAGGACTTGAGCCCTGCTGGTAGCGCTTATTAATGTATTCTGATAATGGGGATGTCTCTCCGCTATCAGAATACAATAGCTCAGCAGGGAGCTTCCCCCCATCCATCTTGAATGTATGGAAGGGAGAACCAAGTCTTTTTTTTTCATTCAACCTGTTCCTTTTTTTCATTAAACTATGGGCTGCCTTAGGCAGTTATTTTGAAACTATTCATTTTTCCTGTGAGGCTGGGTTCACACTGGAACACACAGCGTCTCACAGCAGGAGTCCAGTTCGTCTCCATTCACCGTTTCAGGTCCAATTACAGTCCAATTTTTTGGCTGAATTCAGACCTGAAACGGACCAAAAGACGCACAGGGCCCCTGTGCAATTCGCATCAGAGCTGCTGTGTGGATGTGTGTAATGGCTCCATAGAGAGCGGGAAAACCTGCATCCAATTCGCATAGGTGTGAACCCAGCCTTAATGTTTAGTTTGGTTCCAACTCTACCACCTCCTGAGCATGCCTATTGGCCTTTTAGGGGAGCAGGGGACCATGCACATCTTTTACCCACGTTTATCTTTTGTCCATTAATGAGTTTTACATGAATACCTACAGAGATTATAAATCAAGAAAAAGAAAATCCCCTGATTGGACTTTAAAGGCACGAAGATTTTTTACCAAATGTTGAAAAAATATAGATGTAATTTATTATAAATATACAAAGCAAGTACATAGTAAAACAATTAGTTATGTATATATGGAATGTGTACAGTACAGAATGAGAGTTACAACCAAATATAAGTAGCAATATAGGACAATATAGGACATGATTTTTCAAATTGCTTCAGCCAAGTGTGGGGAGACATTTCAGCATCCAGACAGTCTGACCCACACTTGGCTAAATACACGTGGGCACCGGCCGCAGCAGTATAGTCCAATTACCGTGACTTACCTTTTGAAGGGCCAGGTTCGGGATGACTTCAGCAGTGCTATACGGGGGCCCCCATGGGAAGTGCTAAGCGACAACTTAGAGTTGTAAAGGAAAACATTTGTTTTGTTTTGCTCAAATGACTGTTTACAGGGTATAGAGACATAATAGTTAACCGATTCCTTTTAAAAACAATTAAAAATAGATAAAAAACAATCATATAATGTAACTGTTTCAGTTTCGTTTTTTCAGGTTATTCTGCCTATGTGCTGTACAGAGCCATAGAGAAGTGAGGGTTTGGAAAACGAAACTAGAAGCTCCCAGTACTGTGGTCCAAAGGAAACAGACAACCAGGAAGTGTCCAGAACAAAGCAGAATTACAGCAACATCAGAGCAAAAACGAACAATGAGGCCATGAAAACAGGACTGCAGTAAGGTAAAGAAAGCTATTTAGCTAAAAAATGTTTTTCCTTTAGTGACCCTTTAATTATAACTATTGACTAACGAGTGCACCAGTAGTTCCAGGACGCAATGCTGCTCAATTTTCTCCATTGTTTTTAAACTCTTTATGGAATGTTATGCACACAGAGTAGCTCCAAATATATAGGGGCAGATCCACATACATCTGCGCCGCTGTAACTTACTTTGAGTTGGTTTGAATCCTCAACGAAACCGCGCCATAAGTTACGGCGGCGTAGCGTATCTCTCGCGGCGTAAGGGCGCGGAATTCAAATTCGGCGGGTAGGGGGCGTGTTTCATTTAAATGAAACGTGTCACTGCGCCGAACGAACTGCGCATGCGCCGTCCGTAAAAACTCCCAGGGTGCCTTGCTCCAAATGACGTCGCAAGGACGTCATTGGTTTCGACGTGAACGTAAATGGCGTCCAGCCCCATTCACGGACAACTTACACAAACAACGTAAAAATTTTAAAATTATACGTGGGAACGACGGCCATACTTAACATTGAATACGTCACCATATACCAGCTTTAACTATACGCCGGAAAAAGCCGAACGAAAACGACGTAAAAAAATGCGACGGCCGGTCGTACGTTCGTGGATCGTCGGAAATAGCTCATTTGCATACTTGACGTGGATTACGACGGGAATGCCACCTAGCGGACGCCGAAAAATTGCATTTTAGATCCGACAGCGTACGAAGACATACGCGTGTCGGATCTAGCCGAGATGCGTATCTTGTTTTTAGGATTCAAAACAAAGATACGACGCAGGAATTTTAAAATTACGCCGGCGTATCAGTAGATACGCCGGCGTAATTTCTTTGTGGATCTACCCCATAGTTGGCTGATTTTTCCACATACCCCTGAGGAAAGAGAGCTGTCTCTCTGAAACGTTGGGTGCAATTTGAAAAATCATGTACTATATTGCTACTTATATTTGGTTGTAACTCTCATTCTGTACTGTACACATTCCATATATACATAACAATTTGTTTTACTATGTACTTGCTTTGTATATTTATAATAAGTTACATCTATATTTTTTCAACATTTGGTAAAAAATCGTTCTGCCTTTAAAATCCAATCAGGGGATTTTCTTTTTCTTGATTTATTAGTTATGGATGTGGCACTTCACAGAGACATAGACCAATAAGTTTTTTCTGTCTACAGAGATTATAAGGGAAAAAAGTCATATACTAGGAAGCAGTGTTGGAAAAAATAATTTAAAATTCAACAGGCAGGTAGTCCAATCTATGAAGAACCCTTGGCTTTAAAGCCGACTTTCTAGGGACATTTAAGGTCCACTTTACTATCAGTCCCCTACTCCCTTAGACACAAAAAGTTTGAAAAAAAAACTATTAAAAATAAAGCTTAAAAAAGAATATTTTGACACCTCCAGTGGGGAAAAACGTCACTATGACTCACTGCTGCCTACAGGGACAGCTGGATGCTCAAAGTCCCATGAGAATGGGTTTCAGCCCATTGCAGGAGTGCATTTCTAGGTAATTTCAGGAAACCAGCTTTTAAATTTCCCATGAAAAATAACAGAAAGAAGCCCTCAAATTTAGGTACTACTGATCATTTTTAGAACTATTTATTTTAGCAGCCTAGGAGAGGGTATTGATTTTTTTCTCGCCTCCCACGTGCAACTTTCTGGGACACATCACAGGTCACAAGTCCCAGGAGGCGGTGGGACCATTCATACAGCATAGCGCGGTTCATGCATGCACAGTAGGAAGCTGGCTGTAAACACGCCGCTGGATCTCTGGACAGGTAAGTGTCCTTTTAAATGTTTTTAAAAGTCAGCAGCTATAGTATTTGTAGCTGTTAACGTTTATTTCTTTATTTGTTTTTTAAGACTGAAGATCCTCTTTAACGCACTACAGTAGACCACAAATGTGTAAATCTGACCAAAAAAGAATAGCTTAGAGAAGAAGGGGGAAAGAAGTGAATTCGATCTACTTTAATTGAAATATTTACAGTTCTATTCAAAATGTATCATTTCCTGTAAAATAAATGAATAGCAAAATGTACATGTAGCGCCCCCTTACTTTTAGTACGGGCGCTACGCTAAAGTTAGTGGGGAATGAGAGGGTTAGTTACTCCCATTCATAATTTGTGGAAATTTGGGTCGTTGCCAATTAATAGCTTAGAGAAGAAGGGGGAAAGAAGTGAATTCGATCTACTTTAATTGAAATATTTACAGTTCTATTCAAAATTTATCATTTCCTGTAAAATAAATGAATAGCAAAATGTACATGTAGCGCCCCCTTACTTTTAGTACGGGCGCTACGCTAAAGTTAGTGGGGAATGAGAGGGTTAGTTACTCCCATTCATAATTTGTGGAAATTTGAGTCGTTGCCAATTTCAGAATTTGTCCTGTAGGTCAGTCTGCGCTTCAGGGGTGCGTTATCACCCCTGGGCGGCAGTTGGCGCTAGAGGGGTTCTGACGGACCCAATTTTCTCAGCAGCCAATCAGAGGAGTTCTGCCCTCGTTGGGCATGCTGGGAGGTGGTATATTATTATTATTATTATTATACAGGATTTATATAGCGCCAACAGTTTGCGCAGCGCTTTACATCAGGGAAGACAGTACAGTCACAATACAATTCAATACAGGAGAGATCAGAGGGCCCTGCTCGTTAGAGCTTACAATCTAGAAGGGAGGGTCAAGTGGAACAATGGGTAGTAGCTGTGGGGGGGTGATCAGATGGACTCAAATGCAAATACAGTTGTTAGGTGTGGGTAGGATAGGCTTCTCTGAAGAGGAGGTTTTCAGGGATCCTCTAAAAGCTAATAGAGAAAGAGATAGGCGGATAGATTGGGGTAAGGAGTTCCATAGGCTTGGAGAGGCTCTGGAGAAGTCCTGGAGACGAGCATGGGAGCAGGTAATGAGAGAGCTAGAGAGTAGGAGGTCTTGAGAAGAGCGAAGAGAACGATTAGGTTGGTATTTAGAGATTAGGTCAGTGATGTAGCTGGGGGCAGAGTTGTGGATGGCTTTGTAGGTAGTAGTTAGTAGTTTGAATTTAATTCTTTGGGTGAGTGGAAGCCAATGGAGGGATTGACAGAGAGGGGAAGCAGAGACAGAGCGGTTGGTAAGGTGGATCAGTCTGGCCGCAGCATTCATGATGGACTGAAGGGGGGTTAGAGTATGCAGAGGTAAGCCAATGAGGAGGGAGTTGCAGTAATCAAGGCGAGAGATGACCAGGGAGTGAATTAAGAGCTTTGTGGTGTCATTGGTTAGAAAGGGGCGTATTTTGGAGATGTTGCGAAGGTTGAGGCGTCAAGATTTGGACAGTGATTGAACGTGAGGTTTAAAGGACAGTTCAGAGTCCAGGACTACACCTAGGACCTTGACATGTGGGGATGGGCTGATAGTTGTGCCATTAATTTTGACAGAGAGATCAGGGGAAGAGGCACGTGGGGGAGGGAAAATGATAAGTTCCGTTTTAGATAGATTGAGTTTGAGGAAGTGGTGCGACATCCAAAGTGATATATCTGATAGTAAATTAGTGATACGTGAGGAAAATGAACTAGTGAGTTGAGGGGTAGAGAAATAAATTTGAGTGTCGTCAGCGTAGAGATGGTATTGGAAGCCGTGGGAGGCTATCAGCTGACCCAGGGAGGAGGTGTAGATTGAGAATAGGAGAGGTCCAAGAACAGAACCTTGGGGGACCCCAACAGAGAAAGGAAGAGGATAGGAGGAAGTAGAATTGTAAGTAACGCTAAAGGTACGGTTGGATAAGTAAGTAGAGAACCAGCGAAGAGTACAGTCACGGAGACCAAAGGTGTGGAGTTTTTTGAGGAGGAGTGGGTGGTCAACCGTATCGAAGGCGGCAGAGAGGTCCAGGAGTAGGAGCACAGAATAGTGTCCCTTAGTTTTGGCCGTTAGTATATCGTTTGTAAGTTTTAGGAGAGCAGTTTCTGTGGAATGTTGAGGACGAAATAGCGCGGTTCATTCATGCACAGTAGGAAGCTGGCTGTAAACACGCCGCTGGATCTCTGGACAGGTAAGTGTCCTTTTAAATGTTTTTAAAAGTCAGCAGCTACAGTATTTGTAGCTGGTAACGTTTATTTCTTTATTTATTTTTTAAGACTGAGGATCCTCTTTCACGCACTACAGTAGACCACAAATGTGTAAATCTGACCAAAAAAGAATAGCTTAGAGGAGAAGGGGGAAAGAAGTGAATTCGATCTACTTTAATTGAAATATTTACAGTTCTATTCAAAATTTATAATTTCCTGTAAAATAAATGAATAGCAAAATGTACATGTAGCGCCCCCTTACTTTTAGTACGGGCGCTACGCTAAAGTTAGTGGGGAATGAGAGGGTTAGTTACTCCCATTCATAATTTGTGGAAATTTGGGTCGTTGCCAATTAATAGCTTAGAGAAGAAGGGGGAAAGAAGTGAATTCGATCTACTTTAATTGAAATATTTACAGTTCTATTCAAAATTTATCATTTCCTGTAAAATAAATGAATAGCAAAATGTACATGTAGCGCCCCCTTACTTTTAGTACGGGCGCTACGCTAAAGTTAGTGGGGAATGAGAGGGTTAGTTACTCCCATTCATAATTTGTGGAAATTTTGGTCGTTGCCAATTTCAGAATTTGTCCTGTAGGTCAGTCTGCGCTCCAGGGGTGCGTTATCACCCCTGGGCGGCAGTTGGCGCTAGAGGGGTTCTGACGGACCCACCTTTCTCAGCAGCCAATCAGAGGAGTTCTGCCCTCGTTGGGCATGCTGGGAGGTTGGGCATGCTGGGAGGTGGTATATCTGTGGCAACCGCCTTTGGCGGGCTGTTCTGTGCGGGGCCCGAGTTCCAGGTGCGGCATCCACCTTCAGGGTGCTCGCATCCATGGGCCCCGCCACCGTGGCCTGTTTCTCTGAGGTCATGCACCATGCGAAGCCTCGTCCTAACATTGAGAGGGGCCCAGCGACTGGCAAGGAGGAATGGGCAAAAATTTCAGTCTCTCGATGTGCAAAACTGATAGAGACATACCCCAAGCGACTTACAGCTGTAATCGCAGCAAAAGGTGGTGCTACAAAGTATTAACTTAAGGGGGCTAAATAATTTTGCACGCCCAATTTTTCAGTTTTTTATTTGTTAAAAAAGTTTGAAATATCCAATACATTTCGTTCCACTTCATGATTGTGTCCCACTTGTTGTTGATTCTTCAAAAAAAATTACAGTTTTATATCTTTATGTTTGAAGCCTGAAATGTGGCAAAAGGTTGCAAAGTTCAAGGGGGCCGAATACTTTCGCAAGGCACTGTATGACTTTATATGTATAGATAAAGTTGACTTTAAATCTAGCTCATGTGGATAGTAGTGGATTTTCATGTATGCATAAAGAAAGGTCATTGGATCCAGGGGTGTCACGGGGATCCTATTTCCCCTGATTGTCCTACTGTTCCCCAGCACCAGCATTACAAATGTGTTTGAGCCAAGCCTCTGGCCTGCGACAGAGGGCGACCTACAAACTACAATCCCATGTTCTCAAGAGTAATTCACTCCATATTTACTGGACATACGTTGTTCTATATTTTGGGCACCCTCCATTACATGCTCTGAGTTAATTTTCTTTTAACCTGATCTTGGTGTATCCTCTGTGGCCGCAAAGTGCCTCCTCCTCTTGATGGTCCCTATCTTGAAGGCAGCCCCCTCTCTTTAAGGGATTCTGAGGTGTTTCTTGTAGTCACTGGTTGATTCGTATATTCCCTGATGAAGCCATGCCGGCAAAACATGTTGGGATAATATACGAATATGAGATCCCTGTTCAACATGAACTTTCATCGCTTGACCACCATAATGAAACGTTAAACATTATTCAACAAAATGTTGTGTTTGGGTTTTAATCTTATCTTTATCAAACTATAACTTTTTATTATAAATGGTTTCTATTATTATTTGCAAGCACCATGATAATCCCGTCCCAATTTTTTCCTTTTTTGAATATTTAGTAAATATGTATCTATTCTATATGGTTCTTTCAAAAACAATGCAGTGCATTAGTACACGTATGTTAAAACATATTTTGCGACACTTTATTCAAATGGGCTGCTTATTGTACCAAAACAGGTGCATGCATCATTTCTGGCAGTGTACCACAACACATGTTAGTGTGCTGTTATGTTTAGTGCTGTGCTGCTATACACATCTATCACCAAGGTGCATTGGGGTGCCATTCAAAATAAATGTCACCATATAACATCAAAGCATTTAACGTGTTACTGCAATGCAATGGTGTGAATAAGCCCTTAATTAAGCTACACAGGGCACTGTTTACATTGTGTAGATCATATTAGGAAAGAAGAATCTAGCATTAATGTTATTGTTTAGTTCCTAAAGGATCAGTTCCCTCTCTAAAAAAATAAATAAACCAGTCCTAGTCAGGACTGAATCACCCAATGAGTTGATTTGCTAAAGGTAAATATACTGTGCACTGCAAGTAAACTTGCTCCAGAGCTTAGTAAATGAAGTAAAGCTTCACTTTGCAAAGAATACTTAATCACATGCAATGTGATTGGATGATAGAACTCAGCAGAGCTTCTTCTCATTTCAGAGCTTGAGCAACTGCGCTTGCAATGCACTTCCAAGTGCACTGACAGTACACAGTATATTTGTCTTTAGTAAATCAGAGATTGAGGCAGTGCGATTTCCAAATACATCCACATGCCACAACTATTAAATGGGAGTATGGCTCTCCTTTCTAGATTATTCATTCTAAAAAAAGAGAATTGAGATCTCTTGTTCTAGCAGAAAACTCAACTACAACTAGGACAGATTTCCAAAGGGAAAGGATCTTAATATTAAAAGTGAATCTGAGGCCTTGTACTCACGACCGGATCTGTGCGCTGGAAACTGTCTGCCCGACAGTTTCCGGCGTACAAGGCTGATTTGTGTTTTGTTCCGCTGGCGTGTACACACCAGCGGACCAAATTCCCGTCGTACCGGAACGCGTGCACGTAAACTACGTACGACGTCACTATAAAGGGGAAGACCAAAGTTAATGGCGCCGCCCTCTGTTCCTCTTTTGCTAGTTACGTGTTTGCTCGTGTTAGTGAAGGTTTGGTTAGAGCTGATTCGCGCTTCTCGGTCTCCAGGCTTTGACAGCGTGTATTCACGGGTTCAGTGCGTGTGCTTGCGGTAACGTAGTTGTCATTCGGCTATAGGCAAGCAGGTTGTTTCTGCTTTAGCAGTTGCATCCTGTGCGCTCGTATCTGTTTGTCACGCGTTTGTCGCAGGTAGTGCTGGATTTGCGAGTGCTTTCTGTTTCAGTGTGTTCTTGACTGACCAGCCGGCCGGTTTGAAGCCATGATGGAGCAGCAGCGTCAATTTTCGCGAGTTGGTGCTGTTTATGGGATGGCTGCTGGATATGTTCATTTGTCCAGTACTTTGGCCAGAAACAGGGGGCGGAGGCGTTTCTGGACCAAGAATTGGTTGCGCCAGCGTGACCAGTTCTCACATATGCCTCTGCTTAGGGAACTCCAGGAGAATAATCCTAATGACTTTAGGAATTTTCTCCGCATGACGGACCCCGTATTCAACCGTCTGCTGGATCTTCTGTCCCCCTATATCACGAGGCAGGACACTGTGATGCGCCAAGCCATCACGGCCGAGCAGAGGCTTATTGCCACGTTGCGGTACCTGGCGACTGGGAGGAGCCTGCAGGACCTCAAGTTCTCGACAGGCATCTCTCCGCAGGCGCTTGGGGTCATCATACCGGACACGTGTGCTGCCATCATCAAAGTTATGCATGAGGAGTATATTAAGGTAAGTTTCCTGGCTCTAATAATGTGGCCAACTAACTTTCTTTTTATTTTCCCAGATATGCTGTGTGTTTAACTAACGTTACCTTTTCTCCCTATGCATGTTGATATCAGCTTTACATGTTTTATTCTTGGCCTACCTGCATATTTGTCCCTTACCCAATATTAACCTGTCCAGCATGCTATCCTAGGGACAAACCCACCTTGCCATTTTTTATAACAGGACTTTTTGGTTTTTGTGCCCCCCCCCCCCCCTTCAAACTTTTATTGTCCCCATCAGAGGGCTGTGGAGTCTCTTAATGAAGTGGCCCTATATATTTCATTTCCCAAATTCTCCATGCACATTTTTCTAATGCAATTTTAATACTGTGAACTGTCACAAGGATGCTTGTAGGATGTATTTGTTACAAAGTACTAAATCTCTAATTTTGTTTGTCCCCACAGCTACCCTCCACACCACAGGAATGGCAGTCTGTGGCTTCCCAATTTGCCCAGCGGTGTGATTTTCCAAACTGCGGTGGAGCAATAGATGGGAAACACGTCCGCATTGTGCCCCCACCCCGCTCGGGGTCGTACTATTATAATTACAAGGGTTATCATAGTATTGTGTTGATGGCGGTGGTGTCGGCACAGTATGAGTTTCTATATGTGGACGTGGGGAAGAACGGCCGGATGTCTGATGGGGGAGTGTTCGCACGGACTGATTTCTATGATCGTCTCCAAGCTGGTGGTCTGGCATTGCCACCAGATGAAGATAATGTGGAAGGACTTCCGTTTGTGTTCCTAGCGGACGAGGCTTTTGGGCTTGGTCCTCACCTCATGCGGCCTTTTCCCCAGAGGACCCTCACCTCAGAGAGGAGTGTGTTTAATTTTCGGTTGGCCAGGGCTCGGAGGGTAGTCGAGAATGCCTTTGGGATACTCACCAACCGGTTCCGCCTGTTCAGGACATCGATACATCTGGCGGAATATAAATTGGACACCGTTGTATTTGCCTGCTGCATTTTGCACAACTTTTTACGCAGGCACTCCCAGACGTACCTACCCGACATCGGTTCTGAGGCAAGACTACCCTCAGATCCCCTTCCCGGGCTGGACACTGGTCGCGCTGGCTTGGCCCCCCAATCAGCTCGTGAGGTACGCGACAAATATGTTGAGTACTTCATGGGTCGGGGGGCCATTGCTATGCCAGATCATATTTCTTTCTAATTCGGCCCCCAAAGAAAGGAATATTCTAAAAAATAATAAATAATTAGACCATTGGACTTTATACAGTTGTTTGTCATTAATGCTTTTTCTCTTTTTCTGTCTTCCTGGTTCTCTAACTAACTTCTTCAATTGTAATGCATAATTGATTTCTCCACTTTTAGTAACTAACCACATTTTGCACATTATTCACTCATCTACAAACAGGGTATTGAGTCTAGAAATAAGAAGCAACTCCATTTGTAAATGTTGAGGTCAATTTTTTTTAATTTTTGCTTGTTCATGACCCCAAAAATAATTTTATATTTTTTTCATTACTCCCTGCTTTTGTACTTAGGAGTCTTCAAAATTTTTTTAAAATTTTCTTTTTTTTTTCAGGTAATTCAACCAAAAATATTATGCAGATTATACATTTATTAACAAGTTCACTTTTTTTTTCATCAAATATAGTTAGATTTATTGTTTACATATATATATATATATAGATTATATTTGGTGGGGTGTTTACCGCCTTAATTTTTTTTTTGGCCATATTTTTTAGGCACAAAAAACAATAATTTTTTAACCATTTTTTTTTTTTTTTGGTGTGTTTTTCTAAAAGAAAATTTTTAGGTGAGAATTTGAAGTCAAATCTCTACTTCACTAAATTCAGTGATTAGAGAGATTTATAATTCTATATATATATTTAAAAAATTTTTTGGCGTTGTTTATTCTTTATGGTCTAAACTTTATAGTATCCCAAAATGTTCAACATGGTCAAAAAGTAACAAAATCCAATTCAAAAAATATAAAAACTCACAACAGCAGTCAGTCATGGTGTGCTTTCACACTGGAACACGCCAAAATTGGAAGATACACACATTCAGTGCAAACTCGCCAAATGTCATTGGTTCAACAGACAAATGGCCACATGTGCTATCTGACATCATGGGTGATCAATGTCTGTGTTTTGTGGGAGCAAACCCTTCCTCTCAACTACTTGAGGATGGAGGAGGGGGTTGGACCCACAAAGCACAGACATTAGATATTCTGTGATGGCAGATAGCACATGTTGGCACACTGTGTGTGTATATTCAAATTTTGGCGTATTCATTATTCAAACTGTAAAAATGTTTGTGGGGGCGGGGGATGGGCGGGGGGTGTTTCAGTCTTTGACACGGCCCATCATGTCAATAATGTTCTTAAAATTAGATTCGATCACCATCATTCTTTGCCGCATATTGTCCATTTCCGTGCTGCATTCCAAAAGGACATTTGTTACATTCTGTTCCATGAGAAACATCCTTTCACGCATATTGTGCATTTCAGTGCTGCACTCCATTACCTGCTGAATAATTATAGCAGCACTTGCACGTGAAAATATTGGCACACCATCCTCCTCCCCTAAAACAACAAAAAAAAATGGCATTTACAATATTATTTTTCAATGAGGCCTATCTACATATGTTTTTTGGAATCAAGCTAGGGTGACACTGACCTGATGGGCTTCTCCTTTCCACCTCTTCGACATCTTCTATCACTCCTCCTTCTTCCACCACCTCCCCATCATCTTGGACTCCTCCTTCATCCATCAATCCACCTTCTTTCAATTCGCCAAATTGTTCTTCCGCCACTTGCCCTTCATCTGCTATGACTTCTAAGTCCAAAATTACTTCTTCCTCCTCTCTTCCTTCCTCCTCTCCTTCCACATCCTCCTCTCCTTCCACATCCTCCTCTCCTTCCACATCCTCTTCTCCTTCCACATTCTCCTCTCCTTCCACATCCTCTTCTCCTTCCACATCCTCCTCCTCCTCCACATGTTGAGATGGCAGATTTTGGCCTTGTCTGGCCCTCTCTGCCTCCTCCAAATGCTGGCGACTTCTTTCCCCTGAAATAAACCAAAAAAAATGTAGACTCATCAGCACACAGATATTGGAGAGCATAAATCGCACACATTGCTTAGAAGATGCTTTCATTTAGTTACTTTTATCTTTCACCAAACCTACATTTTGCAATTACTTCTATATGGCAAGCTCTGATCCTGCCCCTTTTTAGCAAAGTGACACACATGGATGTCCCCCCTAAACTGTATTTCTGGGAGACCCTACCAAAACCCATTTTTGATTTGGGGAGACACAGGTGCTCTGCATTGCAGATGTGAAAACATCTGCTTTATTACCACTGTTTTTAGAATGAATCCTGTTTGCCTTTCCCATTCTCATACTTTTTTTTTCTAGAACTAGCTTTTACACAATGTTTACAAACAAAGTTTTTGGCCAGTGAGCCATGTCCAGGTGTGTTGTTCCTGTAATAACCGAGCCTTTCTGATAAACTATGTGATGTTACGTTGTTTACTAAGAACACTGTTTGTAAATATGTAGTTATTTATGTTCTAAAAAATAAATAACAACATGTCTTTAAAATTACAAGCTGGCCAAGGAGGCAGATGGTGAAATATACATGGCAACACATTATTGCAGACAATCACCACCCCCCCCCCCCCCCCAACCCCAATATATATTTACTTACTTTTACGCAGAATTTTAAGTATTTTCTTCATCTGATGTGGCTCCCTCAATTTTAAGTCTGACCATCGTTTCCTCAGCTGTTCCTTGGACCTGGTGATCCCAAACATCCTCTGCATTCTCCTCGCCACCTTGTCCATAATATGTGCCTTTCGGCGGTTAGGGGTCTTGTATGGCCCTAATTCCCCATCATAGTCCTTCTTTCGCATGATGTAAACTAACTCCACCATTTCCTGGAACCGCATATTAGTGGCTTTATATCTTCTTTTCCTTGATCGGGACGTCCCTGCCTCTGTCCCTTCACTTGTGGCATGAGAGCATCGTGCCCGCTCGTGTGACATCGCCATCTTTCCTTTCCCACAGAGATTATGGGCGTGGAAAAGATGAATTCTTACGCCATGGGCGGAGAAGAGGGCGGCGTTTAATACATACGCGGAGTGTAGAGAATGCAAACAACGTGTTTACGTCCGTTACGCGGAGAATCTTCGAGCGCATCCAGAACATACACAGTTAACGCCATATTTCCTAAACTCATTGATTAGGGGCCTCGCAAAGGTGACGAGGGCGGGGTTTCATAAATACGCGGAGTGTTTAAAAGGTTTACGCCGTGATTACGCATCTTACGCGGTAATTAGGCGAGCGTGAGAAACGAGGAGCGAGAGACAGGAAGGTAAGGAAATTAAAAATGTGATCAGCAGAGGCCTTGAAAATGTAGACACATGGGATGGGGGTTTGGGCTGTTGGTTGCACCCTTTTTAAGCTATTCTGTCTATGGGGTACCACAATGTTATTTTGGTATCCAAATGCTTTTGGACACCTCACAAAATAGAGATGTGAACAATGCTGTACCTCATTGACAAGTTTTTGAATGGTGTATTCAGATCAGGCAAAGTATTGTTCAAGTGTTGGTTGTACAGAGGTCATTAGGAAGTGTCTTTTATGTCATCCATTGTCAGGGGCATGAGATTTACACAGGAAAGAGTGCCTAGATGAATACTGTCATTTGTAAGCATTGTTTATTTTTCAATATTAAAAATATTTACTGCAATGTTAACAATGGCTCTGCATCTAGCAAATCAATGTTTGGTACAACCAATGCGGCCGAGCTGACAATCATTGTTTAAACAAGAGAGACTGTGTTTGTAATTAGATATAGGTAATAAATTTAAAGACACATATTATATCAAGGTCAACGCTGATCCTTTTGAATATTTATTTTTCTTTGGTTTATGTTTTTTGAATCTAGACTCAAAAAAAAATATCATATTTCAAAAAGTAAAATGGACCAACTACAAACCAAGGAAGCTATAGAGGCCTTACTACAAAAATATCAGGACACGCCCATCCTGTGGAATTCAAAACACGCATTATATTGTAATAAAGATGTACGAGCGGCAGCACTAGAAGAGCTAGCAAACTATATGCAAACATGGGTGCCAGGATGCACTGCCAACATGGTGAAGGATAAACTTGCCAACCTCAGAAGCACATACAGGAGAGCATACAAAGCTAATAAAATCAAAAAATCGGGAGCAGCAGCAAGACAAGCAAAGGAACCCAAACTGTGGTATTATAAACAGATGGCTTTTTTGCGGGACGAAATGGAAGGCAGGAAAACGATGTCCAGTCTTTCTTCCAACCTTTCCTCCATGCTACCTTCCAGCGGACCTTCCCCAGATGACCACAGCCCTGCAGAGTCGGAGGAAGAGGGCCTGGCTGACAGAGATGCAGATCTGCCACCCTTCGATGAGGAGGTATAGTAGTTTCCTCTATATTTATGGCGTAAATAATTCTTGGTGGATTAATGATTAGATATTGTAAAAATAAAACCAAGCTGGAAAAAAGCAAACAAAAAGGTGTACAGACAAATAGGTGTCAGGGATGACAACTGCAGGGGTCAGAAGTAGAGTGTATTCAAGTAATAATGAACAGAAAATACTAAACGAAAAACATGAAAATGAGTGTGGTTTTATTTAGCGAAATTGTAAAAAAATTCTTTTTTTTTCCACACAGGAAGAAGAGATCAGCCAGGAGGTGGCAGATCCTCAGGTGTCTGTCAGCCAGGAGGAGGCCGGGGTCAGTGGCAGCCAGGAGGAGGCCGGGGTCAGTGGCAGCCAGGAGGAGGCCGGGGTCAGTGGCAGCCAGGAGGAGGCCGGGGTCAGTGGCAGCCAGGAGGAGGCTGGGCCCAGTGGCCTGCAGCAGGTCCACCCGGCCAGGAGAACCACCACCAGCCAGTCTTCTCCCCCCCAGGTGAGGCCATCAGGCCGAAGGAGGCAGTTGAGGCCTGTGGAGGAGGCAAGCCTCCGCATGATCCAGGAGGCAAGCGCCATCATGAGGGCCCCCCTCAACCCCACAGAGGCCTTCAGTGCCTCATTGGCCCATGATTTAAATGAAGGGGAGGAGGACCAGAGAAGACTGGCAAAGGCCCTGATGAACCAGGTCCTTTGGTGGATGCAGAGGGGCCTGCTGACCCCAGACACTGGGCTATGTGACCCGGCCCGGCTTGCGGAACACCATCCTCCTGCTGCCACATCAACCCCACCTGCAAGACCCCGTGTTCGATCCGCTGGAAGGCTGCCTGGAGGGAAGGCTGGAAAGAGGAGGAAACGTTGATTTTCTGCCTTCCATTTCCTTCCACATAAAGGACATCGTGTTTGTACTACCACAGTTTGGGTTCCTTTGTTTGTGTGCTGCTGCTTCATATTTTTGTGTTTGGCTACTGAGGCTTGGAAGTTTATCCTTCACCATGTTGGAAATGCAAGTTTGCATATAGTTTGCTATCTATTCTAGTGCTGCCGTTCTTTTTATTTTTTTGTGATGACATTTGCCTGAATAAAAGGCCTTTTGCTTTCATTTGAAAACATGTCTATTGTTTGATATACTGTGGGGATTATTAGGCAGCAAACCTTTAATAAATATACAATGGGTAATTTACAAAGGACACACTCCTTGGGGGGGGGGGGGACATTTGGTGTGCCAACATGGTTTAATATTCTCTAATGAAACACCAAAAAAAAAAAAAAAATTTTCAAAAAACATGTAAAAAAAAAATAGTTTAAATGGTGACATAACTAGAAACAAAAAAAAAAATTAAAACAAAATGAACATTCCTTTACAAAAATGACTACTCTAAATTATGGAGGACCACCAACCAAAACACACGTCTGGCATAGAAAACATTATTAAAGGATTACATCACAAGCAAGAAATGTGACATTTCAGTATGGGACAACTCTATTGAAATTGCATCAGCAAGAGAACGGGGTTATTCTAGCAAGAGAAGAATTAATAAAACGAGGCTTTAAAATGTGGTTTAGTGCGCCTTTTTAAGACATTGTTCTCTTGCTAGAATAAAAGGTTTCTAATGACGAATGTGCCATATCCCAAAGAAACGCGAGTTTTACCTGAACGAGCGCTCCCGTCTCCTCATTTGGACTGAGCATGCGCGGGGTTTTTGTACGCTGCTTTTGTGTACAGACGACCGAACATGTCTGACGGACACGATTCCAGCAGACTGTTTTAAAGCAAGACCAGGAAACAGTTGTTCGTTGGAAAACGGTCTGGCCGACGATTGTTTGCTGGAATTCTGTACGTTACTGCCTACACACGAACGAACATGTCCGCTGAAACTGGTCCGCGGACCAGTTTCAGCAGACATGTTTGGTCGTGAGTACGGGGCCTGAGGTTGGCATTTCCAGAGTGCATGGCCTTTCTAACATACCGTATTTTCCGGCGTATAAGACGACTCGGCGTATAAGACGACCCCCTAATTTTCCAGGAAACATTTTGGTTTTGGGATAAACTCACTGTATAAGACTACCCCTTTCCTACTAGTCTTTCTGGAAGTTGAGGGGTAGCCAGAACCGCTGACAGAAACAGGTATTTTCAAATCTCACTGTGCCATTACATTACATTATATGCCTCACTGTGCCATTATATTACATGCCCCGACTGTGCCATCACTTGCCCCCTCTCTGTGCCTGAGCTTGCCCCCTCTCTGTGCCTGAGCTTGCCCCCTCTCTGTGCCTGAGCTTGTTAGGTTGCGGTCATGACTCTGTGCAGGCCAATCAGGTTACTCCACCCCAAACTCGCTCATCCATGTATTTATGGACCTTGCTTTGTGCACTGGCTCAAATAATTTGGTGGAGAGGGGATTATGATGTGGGGTTGCTTTTCAGGGGTTGGGCTTGGCCAGTTAGTTCCAGTGAAGGGAACTCCTAAGGCGTCAGCATACCAAGACATTTTGGACAATTTCATGCTCCCAATTTTGTGGGAACAGTTTGGGAGTGGCCCCTTCCTGTTCCACAACATGACTACGCACCAGTGCACAAAGCAAGGTCCATAAAGAAATGGATAAGCGAGTTTGGGGTGGAGGAACTTGACTGGCCTGTGCAGAGTCTTGATCTATACCCCATAGAACACCTTTGCAATAAATTAGAGTGGAGACTGCGAGTCAGGACTTCTTGTCCAACATCAGTGCCTGACCTCACAAATGCAATTCTGGAAGAATGGTCAAACATTCCCATAAACCTTGTAGACAGCCTTCCCAGAAGAATGTATGCTGTTATAGCTACAAAGGGTGGGCCAACTCAATATTGAACCCTACAGACTAAGACTGGGATGACATTAAAGTTCATGTGCGTGTAAAGGCAGGCTTCAAAATGCTTTTGACAATATAGTGTGTCTGTATAATATATATATATATATATATATATATATATATATATATATATATATATATATTTGTTTATTTTTACATGTTGATAACATTATATGTAGAACATATTACTAAATGAAGTATAGATAGTCATGTGACACACATATAGCTATGCAGAGCCTACTGCCAATTGTACTGTGTTAAAGGTTGACAGGTATTCGCAGGAACTAACCATGGTAACAGAAACATAAAACAAAGAACACAGATCACACACACAAAAATTAAGCGTCCATTTCTCTTTCCCTCCTTAGCAAATTACAGATTACTACCTATAAAGGTATGATCAGCGGCATACAATTTCAAGCTACAATCCCAACAGAGGGAGACCAGAAGAAAAAGGTACAGCATCAAATAGATTGTTGAGATATAGGTAGATCAGCAACCTGAGATATGGAAGCATCCTGCCATGGCTGCCATATCTTATCAAGCCTGGCCTGCGTAAATAAGTTTTGATTTAGGCAGTTTAGATTTGACCAGGTGATGAACATAATACATGGTGGGTGAAACTTCTTTCAATATAATTGAATGAGATTCACTTTAACTCCACCAAAAAAATCAGGAATGATGTAGCGCTCACCCCCGCAGGAGCCGCTGGTGAATAATTGGGTGGCATGTTACCTCTGTGACTCTGCCGTCTAGGGTAGTTGAAGAGAGCCATAGAAATGAAATGCCCACACAGCAGGTGTCTTTTTCTTGCACTTTTATTTACCCAACAAGGTAAAACACCAGGACTTTCAATGAAGGGGTAAAGAGAACAGTAGAAGGAGAAACAGTCCTGTTTCCAATCACACTTCGTTTTCTCATCACCACTCTCATCAGAGTGGGTATAGTGCACCCTGGACAGGCCTCTCTCACTGACCTGGCAGCCAGAGCATCACTCGGCACATCAAGGGAAAAGAGTCTCTGCCACAGACCCTCCCCAGAACTTAAATCGTGGAGACACTTCTCCTCAGTAGACTTTTTGCCTGGATCCTCTTCAGGTAGTTTTACAATTAGGTACCAACTGACAGGTGACAGACGTCCAGCCTTTCAGTATCTGGTTACCTCGATCCCCGGTGGATTGTCAAGGCCCTGTTGGAAGGCCAGCCTCTCTTAGCTCTCCTCAGGCGGACTCCCCACCGAACAGCTTCCTCACAAAGGGACAACGCTTGGGATCTTCTCAGGATTGGGGACCCAGTCGATCACTGGGGCCCCGCCACAGCTTAAACGTTCCGAACCATCATGATCACGGAACCAGGAGCACCGCGTGGCAAGAACACCCCGGCCTGGTAGGCCATCTCGCCGGGGGCCGTGATGTGTGGACACCCTGAAGGTGGGTGCTACACTGGAAGAAGACCCCGCCTCTCTGGCGTCTGTTCCAGAAGTACCCTCTCCCAGCATGCCCCGCGAGGGAACCTCTCTCCTCATTGGCTGCTGGCAAACGGCACCCAAGCCTCGACTCCACTGTTGCCACCTGTGGCCCCGGGGTGGTATGACACCCCAGCCACAACAGAATGGGCACACAGACCCCTTTCAGAATTCAAATCGAAATCAGAGTCACCTACACTCTGATCATCCCTTAAATTTTGTCAGCACCGGTACTTAGAAGTAACCCGGCGCTACAATGAAAAAAGGATTAGCCCACGGGTATCTACCAGTAACAAAGTAAAATTTCATCCAGAACAAAACAAACAAATATGGTTTTATCCCCACCAAGGTTTTTAAAAAAATAAGATTTTTTTTTGTCATTCTTAGTCCTTGTTCAAAGATCTAGACCAGTGGTCTCCAAACTGTGGCCTTTGCTTGCCTTTATTTGGCCCTTATGGCTCTATTCCACTAACTGACACCAATGATGGTGCACCATTCCCTCTACTAACACAATCAATGAGGCAGTATTCTCCTTATTGATAGCAACAATGGGGCACAATTCCTCACACTAAAACCAATGATGGGGCACTGATGCTGGGGCATTTTCTACTCCCACTGATCAAACTAGCCCCCCTCCCCCCCCCCCCCCCCCCCCCCGGAAGGACAGTAAATTGTCCCTTTTCTTTGAAAATTTGGAGACCCCTGGTCTAGACTCTTTGTAAACTGGATTTCCTGTTTCTTTTTTTTTCAAAAGTTTTTATTTATAAACAGAGGAGCTGGTCCGGACCAGACCACAACATATACAGATAATCCAACGTAGTCAGCAAAATCAACACATAATCAAAGGAAGACAGACAGCAAAACATAAGGCGTTCCGGTGGTAAATTTGGCACCTGTCAGTAGCGAGTCTCCGTAGGGTCCACGCCCTCCGAGGATGGCAGCGGGAACCCTCACTCGAGAGCCACTGCGACTCCCCTTCACAACATTTGGTGTAGTCCTGACAGATCATTACTGTCTATATCAATTGGTGGGCGTGTCCGCCCGAGCGTAAGTGTGGAATAAGAGTTAAGGTCTGGGAGGCCCAGCCCTCTCACCTACTTTCCATGTTTTCCTCAAGGGAGTGGAGTAGAAAATCAATAGGGGTAGCGGAGAGAAGAAGAGGGAAGTAAAGAGGGGAGAAGAGAGGTTGGGATGGGGGGGATGGGGGGGAGAAGGGCTGCACAGGCAAGGGTGTCCCCAGGCGCCCCTAAAGGGCGTAATTTGCGCAAGGGGTTATTCAGGATCGAAAAAACTATCAGTGTTTCCTATACCGCTAAGCAGTTGGGTTTCCTGTTTCACCTTGTTAGTTTATTGCCCATATATTCCTAGGGAGAATCCAGTCGAGAATATCACCAGTCCCCTAATATATGAAGTATGTATTCCTGAGAAATTTTACATTTTGTAAAAAAAAAAAAAACATTAGGGTTGAGTTTGTCTCAGTTGTAACTCACAGACCCTCTCCTTAGGTCAAATTTTAAAATGGGATTAAAACATTAAAGGGGTTGTAAAGGTTTGTGTTTTTTCACCTTAATGCATTCTATGTATTAAGGTGAAAAAACACCTCGCTGTCTTGGGCCCCCTAGCACCCCCATTTTACTTACCTGAGGCCGTTAACCCGCTGTGCGCGTCCCCAGCGTCCTCTTCTCCACGGAGTCTGGCCGTTGATTGAATAGATTGATAAAAGCACAGCTATTGGCTCCCACTGCTGATAATCACATCCAATGAAGCGGCCACCAGGGGTCAGAACCGAGTCATAAACTGGGCGTCTATGGGCACCAACTGTATGACATAGGAGCGCGCCCGCAAGCTAACCCCCTCAGGAAAGAGCTTCTTAGAGGGGGTTAGCTTTAGCGGGGAGGAGCCGAGACAGCCACGGAGGGACCCCAAAACAACAGGATCGGGGCCACTCTGTGCAAAATGCACAGTGGAGGTAAGTATGACATGTTTGTTATTTAGAAAAATAGAAAAATCGAACCTTTACAACCCCTTTAAGAACTGGATTTTGAAATGTACAAACTGGGTGTTGTTTGCTACCTACATATCTACATACTAATACATTAATAATCTGGCAAAACACTAAATTAAAACCCTCATTGTCAAATTCTTGAGAATACCATGGATAAATTGCAAAATTCACTGCATCCACTGACAATAGTGAGGTCTCAGGTATTGCATCACTGAAAGCTCTTAGTCATACTTGATACATAATTACAAGTTATACAAAAATTTTCTAACCACACCTTTTAGCTAATTGTTTTCCTAGACACACCTTATAACTAATTAACAACGGTTACAAATCAAATGTACCCGACAAGAAATGCATGGTCTTTTTCATGTAAATAAAATAAAAGTCAAGCATTGGCTGTTATTATATGTTGGGCCTATTGTGTTTGCATAGCGACTGACCTCAAACAATAGGTGCTGGAACTTAACCCTGGCCCCACAAAACCCCTCCCCTAAACAGACCCTCCAAATCACATCAAATAGTGGGTGTGGTCAGTCAAATTTCACGAAAACAGTTGGAGAGTCTAAAGGGGCATTAAATACCAGGATTGCATTACACACAGAGTGCAGAGCTATCACTTGTAAACACAGAAACCAGACTTCTGTATTTACAAGTGATAGTGAGCAGGCCCCAAAGGGTCTGAGCCAGAGGTGGTGGAATTGAGTTCCCCCTGAAGAAAAGCCCTGGCTGTGGCCCTCACAAAGTATGCTCTCACTCTATTATAATGACACTCACAATAAAGGTCCAAATACGCTGTTGTACAACCAATCAGGTCTAGTACACCCTCTGCTTGATCTTGCCAGTGATAAGCCTCATACATTCCACTGGATCTCTAATCGTCATTACACGCTCAGGTGGTGGGGGGATGGATATGGTCAAATGATATGCTCAGACAATAGAAACTCACATAATGTTCACTGCTGTTTTAATCATACAAAAAAATAAAATAAAATACCATTCACATGTTAAAAAATAATAATGCATATATCCCCTTTAAAACTCACTTGTGAGTTGTTTGAAAGGCAGATGGCTACGGATTGTAAACACCAAATATACAGTATCTCACAAAAGTGAGTACACCCCTCACATTTTTGTAAATATTTTATTATATCTTTTCATACGACAACACTGAAGAAATGACACTTTGCTACAATGTAAAGTAGTGAGTGTACAGCGTGTATAACAGTGTAAATTTGCTGTCCCCTCAAAATAACTCAACACACAGCCATCAATGTCTAAACCGCTGGCAACAAAAGTGAGTACACCCCTAAGTGAAAATGTCCAAAGTGTCAATATTTTGTGTGGCCACCATTATTTTTCAGCACTGTCTTAATCCTCTTGGGTATGGAGTTGCCACTGGAGTTCTCTTCCACTCCTCCATGATGACATCAAGGAGCTGGTGGATGGCAGAGTCCTTGCAGTCCTCCACCTACCATGGATGCTCCACAGATGCTCAATAAGGTTTATGTCTGGAGACATGCTTGGCCAGTCCAGCTCCTTTACCCTCAGCTTCTTTAGCAAAGCAGTGGTCATCTTGGAGGTGTGTTTGGGGTCGTTATGTTGGAATTCTGCCCTGTGGCCCAGTCTCCGAAGAGAGGTGATCATGCTCTGCTTCAGTATGTCACAGTACATGTTGGCGTTCATGGTTCCCTCAATGAATTGTAGCTCCCCAGTGCTGGCAGCACTCATGCAGCCCCAGACCATGACACTCCCATCACCATGCTTGACTGTGGGAAATGGAATTCACGGCTTTACGGTTAAAGGAGTTGTAAAGGAAACATTTTTTTTTGCTGAAATGACTGTTTACAGGGTATAGAGACATAATAGTTAACTGATTCATTTTAAAAATGATAAAAAATTGATAAAAATCAATCATATAATGCACCTACAGTTTCAGTTTTGCATGCTGTTTCCTGGTTCTGTGATGTACAGAGACTCAGAGCCAATACAGGGCAGTGATGGTTTGTAAAACGAAACTGATTGGTGTTGAGGAGTTTTAGACACACAGTAATCACACCTCCTTGATTAGTGACCACAGAGAGAAAGCTCCCATGACTTTTTTCATCAGGAAACAGACAACCAGGAAGTGTTCAGAACAGAGAAGGATTCCAGCAACATCAGAGCAAAAACGAACAATGAGGACATGAAACCAGGACTGCAGTAAGGTAAAGGAAGCTATTTAGCAAAAAAAAAAATTCCTTTAGTGACCCTTTAAGTGTTGGGGTCTTTAAAGCAGAGTTCCACTAGTTTTAAGTTTATTAAAAGTCAACAGCTACAAAAAGTGTAGCTGCTGACTTTTAATAAACAGAAACTTACCTGTCCTACAGTCTAGCGATGTGGCCGCCCGAAGCCACGCTCCTCTCCCCCTCCTCTCCATGGCGCCATGATTGCAAGTGTGGGCACCCAGCTGTGACAGCTTACAGCCTCACAGCCGGTTGCGCACGTCACGCTGCGCTCTCCTAGTGGCCAGGCCATCTTGTGGGACCTGTGACGTGTCTCAGAAGATTGCAGAGCGGGAGGGGCTGCCTAGGGGGAGAGGAGTCGCTTATAAGGCGAGACGACGAAAGCAGGAAGTGGGACAGGAAGTACCTGTCAAAACCAGGTACCGGCCCCCCAAAAAAATGACATGCCAAATGTGGCATATAAGGGGGCGAGGAGTGCTTAAAGCGGAAATTTCACTTTTGGGTGGAACTCCGCTTTAAAGAATATCTTCACATGAAATAAGGGGTTAGGTTTTAGAGTTTATTTTAAGGCTCGTGTCGTTGCTGACTTTTATAAAAATTACACTTTGCAGCCCAAGGATCCAGCGCTGTACTGGTTCTTTGCCCTTCTTTAGGTCCTTCTTTGGCAAGCAAGTTTCACTGCCGGCTCCCCACTGTGCATGCACAAGTCATGCTGCTGTTTGTGAATGGACCTGCAGCCTCCTGGACCCATGATGTGCCCCAGGAGGTGGCGGGTGGGGGGAGGGGATGGGGATTAGTTTAGGTGAGATCACCTAGGCCAGATAGCCAGACCTCTTATTCCCATGACTGAGAGATAAGCATGTTTGACCTCCGTATAGTAAGAGGTCTGGCTATCTGGTCAGAAGCGCCTGTTATTTTGGTGGCGTGAAGGATTAACCCTATGCTGCAAAGCATGTGGTGTTGAAAGAACTAGTGAATCACAGATATCTCACTTACATATCTCTGGGCTGCTATTTTTGTTAGTGTTTTGCTCTGAGCACTTTGGGAACTTTTCATTTTATTTTGTTTGTTAAAAAACTGGCTTTTGCCCCCATATCACATTTAAAGTCATAGTGCCGAAAGTACAAATTTGGGGAATTTTTCCGATTTTTCGATATACTTGTTTCCAGTCATGGTTTTGATTTTGCACCAATATGAGGATATCACATTTAAGGTGACAGCGCTTTACATGCATTTACATTTAGCAATAAAAACATTGTTCCAATTTTTCCTCACTTTACTAAGCATGTGTTTTTGTTGCATAGAAATCCTATCACCCCATTGCTATAGTCCCTGATTGCTAGCGAGGAGAAATCTGCCCAACAGCGACATAAAGAGCAATACACGTCTGAACCCCACTTCCCCACTTTATCAAAATAAAAATAAATAGTTTTGTCTGGAGTTTGATATGTAAGATCTAACACTTAGTAAGAAAGTTTAGCAGTCTCTACATTTATCTACAGAAGCTCATCATTGGACAAAAATTATCAACCCCAACATTCTACTTTGTAAAGCAGGGGTAGGCAACCTGGGGGCCTTCAGCTGTTGCAGAACTATAAGTCCCATCATGCCTTTGGGAGTAATTGTAACTGCCAGACTTGGAAATGTAGTTCCACAACAGCTGGAGGGCCGCAGGTTGGCTATTTCTGTTGTAAAGCCCGCCTAATGCCCCGTACACACGATTGGAATTTCCGATGGCCTAAAATCCGATGAAATTTTTCGTCAGAATTCCATCTTGCATACACACTGTCAGACCAAATTCCGACTGGTACACGCTACCCCTCCGAAAAATATTATAGGCCAAATGTGGCAGGGGAGGGGGGAGGAGTGCTTAAAGCAGAACTTTCCCTTTTGGGTGGAGCTCCGCTTTAACATGTTCCTTGAGGACTGGCTGTATTTCCCTACAGCAACAAAGAAGATTCCAATTCTACGCCTCCAATGTCCTTGCTAAAAAAAAAATCCTTATTCAGTGCAACAACAACCCATAGTGACAAATGTAGGTTCACTCTGCTGCAGTCATATCAGCACACAGGCAGACCAATTAGGTCCATCTGTGAGTTTTTAAGGCAGAGCAGATCAGACCATTCATTACCCTCTATGGAGCGGTGCATGTAAATGGACATGTGTGCGTTTACACCCACCGACATCCGATCTGATCCTATCCCCAAATAACAGACGGATGGGAATTCATTCCCCATCCATCTGGTGGATCAGATCTGATGACAGTTGGATGTAAACGGACAGGCAGTCTGTTTATATCCGACCGCCCATAGAGTAGAGCGGGCTGTTGTCTGTGTACACTCTGCATAAGTGGAGCGTACCTGGACCTCTCTTCTGCCTGCTCAGCGCAGATCAGCGGACAGATTTTTCGCTGAGCAGGTGGATCCATTGGTGGAGTCCACCCAGGTGAAAGAGCCCTAAAATGTGATTGTTTCTCTGCACTTTAGATAACAAATAAGGAAAGACAAAAAAAGAGTGGGAGGTGACTCAAATATTTGCTTTCTTCAAGAACTTTGGGTGCTGAAAAAGAAAAACTGACTTCAACGTATTTTCACATGTATTAAATGCTTAGTCCCTCCTATGGGCTGTGGTTCCATCCATTTGTCTCTACATCACTACTGATTTCTGAATTTTAACTTGTATTCCTATTATAGAAGTTCTCTCTCAATTCCTGTGCGGTCATACAACAGAAAGCAAGAGGAAAACCCCAAGAGGGGTACAGACTAGAAAAGTATGTTTTTGGATAAGGTGTCACCAGAACATAAAGTGAGTGAGTAGAAATCCCCAATGTGGATCTAGTCCCTCAGGGATCCCCCTTGTCGCCCATACTATTTAATATCTATCTTCGCCCTCTTTTTGAAATATCAGTAACCAGAAGTTACTCTACCACTCCTACGTGGATGACATGCAACTATATTTTCGCATCTGCAACAATAAGGATCATTATCTCGGACTAGAGAAATGCCTTACTTTGATAGAAATTGGATGACGGAGAGTTACCTTAAAGTCAACGGCTCAAAAACAGAACTTCTCCTGTTTCACGCCAACCGAAAGAGACTTCCCGCACCAATATGGACACCGCCGCCCATTGTGGGACAAACCATCACCCCTAGCACCAAAATCAAAAGTCTCAGAGTCATTTTTGATACCCACATGACAATGGATGCACAAATAG
This sequence comes from Rana temporaria, assembly GCF_905171775.1. Lineage (NCBI taxonomy): Eukaryota > Metazoa > Chordata > Amphibia > Anura > Ranidae > Rana > Rana temporaria. The sequence continues at coordinate 83,217,159 of NC_053497.1, read as the reverse complement.
GGTCAGTAGTCAGCGGATCCCACCATCTGCTGCGCCTGCTATGTAGACTCATTCCCTTTATCCCAAAAGAAGACATAGCAGTCGTGGTGGGTACAATAATCAAATCCAGACTCGACTATGCAAATGCCCTCTACCTCAGACTTCCAAAATACCAAATCACTCGTCTGCAAGTCGTTCAAAATACGGCCGCTCGACTCGTGACTGGGAAAAAAACATGGGAATCAATCTCACCTTCACCGAGATCCCTTCATTGGTTGCCAGTAAAAGACAGAATCACTTTTAAGGCACTCTGTCTGACACATCAAGGAAATGCCTCCCAATATCTATGCGAAAAATTAAAATGTCACAACCCCAATCGCGTTCTACGATCCACCAACCAAAATCTACTCCAGATACCCAAAGCCAGATACAAGTCCAAAGGAGAACGAAGATTTGGAATCCAAGGACCTAGACTATGGAACGCTCTACCAACCAGCATCCGGTTGGAGGAGAATCACCTGGCCTTCAGAAAAAAACTCAAAACCCATCTTTTCTGAGGGCAAAAGTACAGTAGGGAAAGGATACTAAGCGCCCAGAGGAGATTCAGTTCGCATGTTGCGCTATATAAGTTTCTCACTCACTCACTCACTCTAGACAGCAAGAGGCTAACCCTTCCCCACTTTACAAAATGTTTTGTACTAGTGCTGGTTCACACTGGGGCAACACGACTTCCAGCATAACTTTATAAGGCAACTTGGAGATGACTTGAGCGTGACTTCAGCGCTACTTGGAGCGACTTACAACGCGACTTCAAGTCGCCTCCAGGACAGGCGACTTTGTCAGTGGCCAATCACATAATAATCTGCTCTGTGGGAGGAAGGGGTTTGCCTTAGAAAACTATTTTCACTTCCTGGAAAATTGCTTCAGTTAAGACAGGGGATCTGACTTGTAGGCAACTTCCATTGAAATCAATGGGTACAAGTCGCCTAGAAGTCGCCTTGAAGTAGTACAAGAACCTTTTATGAAGTCGGAGCGACTTCAGTAGTGTGCATTAAGATGGCTCTCATTCACTTCCATGTAATTTGTCATGTTGGGCGACACAAGTCGACCCCCCAAGTCGCGGTAGTGTGAACCAGCTCTTAGGTAACAATTTAAAGTAAGATAACAGATAACGAAACAAAATAAATCTGGATAGCCAATTTCGATATATATTAGAAGACCTCCACCCATAATAATATAAATTACAGTAAAGCTCTTGCATAGGCTGGAGTTTTTCTTTTTTTTTCTTTAATGGTTTCTTTTTAACAAAGAGCACACTCTTCCATCATGTTGCAACGTTCCACAACCACAATCCTGTAATAGCTGAAGCAACTCTCCAAAATGTACTATTTGTTCAAAGACATCTTTTATTTGCATTTTTATCTGCCATTTTCAATTCATTATAAGGCTTTCAGTAAGATTAAAAATAGATTGAACTTGATCTTCCTCCAACAGACATAAATGGAGAAAATTATGTTTCCAAATGTTTCTTAAATGTTTTTAAGCTATTTTGCATTATATTTACAGACAGTAAAATGTCAGCTTGAAGTCATTTACAAGAGAAATTCATATTTTCGATTACACTATGCAAAGGAACTTTTTCATATAATCAAAACTTAACTTTCTGTGTAGAAAAATGTGTGATAAACCATCTTTCCATTACATCAGTGTACGTTTCTCGACAAAGTAAACCTTTCACTAACCTGGGCAAATTAGGCTGAGCATATAATTGAAAAATGCACAAGCAATGGCCACCTTTAGAGAAAAACTAAAGGTGAAAATGGCAAAAGTATAGGCAGAAGCAGGTATATGAAACTCTTTTCCAACGAATTCAATTCTGCCTCGTTTACATTCTGTGCCCTGCTAGTGAAGTTATCACCAAAAAAAATGACAGGAAGCTAGACCCCTGGGGCAGCATGCAGTGCTTTGGCACTTTTTTGTGCCTGTGTTTGCTCATTGCCCAGTTATAGGAAGGATTTCTAGCAGCCTCATGTAATATGTTTCCAGTCTATGACTATCTCCTGAAGCATATTTCCAGTCTCCAACACCTCCTATAGTACACTCAGTCTCCAACCATCTCTTGTATACCCAGACTCTGACTAACTCATGTATTTTTGCCATTGGTCTATGACTATATCCTTTTTGTGTCTGCTCTCTCTCTGATAATGAACGATCACGGAATCTTATGAACAGCCCTTTGGTGATCTAAAGGGCTGCACTTATGGCCCCTCCATATCAAGAAAGTTGACCACCTCTGGGCTAAACCAAGCTAACTCCAGATTATTATTTTTTTTTTGTTGCCAAAGCTTAAAGGAGTTGTAAAGGAAAAAAAAATGTTTGCCTAAAATTAATGTCTACAAGGTAGACAAACAGAATAGTGTAATGATTCTGTTAAAAAACGATTAAATACCTATTAAATTCCTTCATCTATATCACCTCCGGCATTCTAGTTTCTGTTCTCTCATTCACTTCCTGGTTTGCATTGCTCGTTCATGTAAGAACTACATTTCCCAGTATGAACTGTGGCACGCCCAGTAATTCACACCTCCTTGAAGTCTCTAACATGTAGAGAGTGTCCGCACAGATGTAGTTCCCAGGAGGGGGCGAGCACGTTACTGACCACCGCAGTAAAGCCTCCCTTCACGGTGGTCACTAAAATCAGACAAAATTTTTCCTTTACAACCCCTTTAATTGAAAAAGCTGAAATTAGAAGCTAATTGGCTACCATGCACAGCTGCACCAGATTCTGAGTGCACCAGTTTTAGCAGATCTACCCCGTTTTCTCACAGAGAGGGTTATTGTTTTCTATAAGGGGAATACTTATAATACAGTAAATGTGACATTTACCAATCATTCCCTACAGATGTATCTTACGGGTACAAAACTGCAAGTGTATCTTACTGGCACATATGTTTTAAATTAAAGTAATTGCTTCAGCTGTGCTGGAAGTTTGGTGAATGTGATATTCACTGCTTTATAAATACACTCTTCAACTTTCAAAAGGGATTATTAAGGGGACAGTTTTGAGGCAAACACTCTACTTAAAAAAAGTTTTGACATGTGGTTTTCAATGAATGTAACCACTGCTGATAAGATTTTATGTGATCAGTTTGAATAGCCTGTGTTTGTAATAGGTTTAACAATCTAGTATGGAAATTGCTTTTTAAACCATCAGCCTTATATGTGTTGCAAAAGCTTTTTGGAAGGAAAGATCCCTGGTGCTGCATATTCATGGAGTCCTTTGGTGGTATGAGATAAGTGTGGCCTGGCAGGAGCCCAAGCTGAGGTTGTCTCTCTCATACCACCATAGGACTCCATTGATGTGCGGCACCAGGGATCTTTCCTCTCTTCCTTCCAGTGACTACAGGAGCTGGAATGAGCTCCATCCCCTGCTGTCACTCCTGCAGTGGTTGCAGCATCACCCACACTACTTCCCATAGCGATCGAGACTGAGGCCCCGTACACACGACCAGTTTCCTCGGCAGAATTCAGCTTCCGACCGAGTTTCTGGCTGAATTCTGCCGAGGAAACTGGTCGTGTGTACACTTTCGGCCGAGGAAACCGACGAGGAGCTCGACGAGGAAATAGAGAACATGTTCTCTATTTCCTCCTTGTTCTATGGGAGCTCTTGTCCCACCGAGCTCCTCGGCGGCTTCAGGGCTGAACTGGCCGAGGAACTCGATGTGTTTGGCACGTCGAGTTCCTCGGCCGTGTGTACGAGGCCTGAGTGGCACACTAAACAAACTGTGGGTCACAGTGTTTAGACTTATTTACTTTTTTATTATTTACTTATTTAATTGGTAGTGTAAACTTGATTCTCTTTTACAAATGGCCCATTCAAGGGGGTTGTACAATTGTCAGAAACTCCTAGTCGCAGTCATTTGTATGCTGTTATTGCTCTTATGTGGGAGCCAATGGCTGCGCTGCTATCAATCTATCCAATCAAGAGCCGAGAACCCCCGGGAAGAGGAAGAGTGCGTGTCCGCTGGGTCAAGTTTGAGGGGCTCAGGTAAGTAAAACGAGGGGGCCAGTGACAGACAGATGTTTTTTCACCTTCATGCATAGGATGCATGAAGGTGAAAAAAAATGAGGGTTTACAATCCCTTTAAGCTAGTCAGGTCAATTCTGTCAACATCATTTTTTTTAGTTAGGCAGTGTATAAAGCAAAGCTAATGTGCAAAGTTCCAGGACCCATAGCTGTCAGATTTTAGTATATTCATAGCAGACCAATGAAGATTGTTTTCTAATTAGTTGCTATCAGTTTGTGCACTTTCCTTGGCCCTAATTAAGATGGATGTGTATCAATTAGGATAGGAAATAAGAGAGCTGCTCATGTGCATTATTTTTTTTATTTTTTTTTTAAAGAAAAAAAAAGAGTTGCATACTAATGCACCATCCATCACACTGTTTCTTACTGGGTAAAATTCTAGTGTAAATGTAATGAAAAATGTCCCTAAAAACTAACACATTGTTTCAACACATTTCTGACTTTGATACTCCGAAATGTGTTGCAGCTATGTCATTTAATTTACAGACAGCTCTCAAAAAGTGACATGTTTCTTAGTAAGAAAAAACAGCCTTCTGGACTTTTTATCTTTATTGCATGTAGGAAGTGTTAGCTATACTGTCTGTAACCTCTAAGAGGGAATATTTACCATGTCAGGTGAGCTGTGAGTATTTGTAACTTGATTAAAGTTACAAAAAAAATAATGCACAACCTAAATAGTTCAAAAGAAAATCAAAGGATTGAAAGAGAATTATAGTAAAAGGTACATATTTGTATTCACAATACTTAATTTCTTCCAGACAAAATGATGAGCACGTTCTTGATATGAATATGTGCATTGGAGTAAATTTTTAATTACTACTAACTGTAACAGGAAGTATGTTAGAATTCAATTAAGATAAAGTTGAATATTCCACTAAATAATAAGCCACATAACTTTTTGCTTCGGTAACCTTTGCCAGGTCTTCTAAATTAAACAGAAGTAGTCTATTTTATGTCCTTGTGTAAAATACCGTTTCTCTAATTTTATATACAGTAGTTTGTACAAAAATGTATAAGGTGTTCTGCAATCGATGGAATTAAAGGAGCTCTCATTTACATATTAATATATTATCTTTCAAAGCCAAAAAACAAACAGCCATATTTGTAATTTTCAACAATTTAATTTTAGCCTATAGAGATATTATTATTATTATTATTATTATTATTATTATTATTATATTTTTCCTGCTTTGTTGCATTGCTATGCACTGCCCAATTTTTTTTATAGGATATGCTCTACAGCATAATGATAGTGCATAAAAATACATGGCTGTCTAAAATACACAAAAACAAATGAAAATATAGATAGAAAGGTGTAAACCCAACCTTGAATTAGCTATTATATAAGACCCCAGTTGATCAATAAGGACAAGTGAACTCTCATTTAAAGTGTAATCATGGTAATATATATATATATATATATATATATATATATATATATATATATCTGACATAAATGCACTCAGCTACTAGGTCCTATTGACAACACTCAGCATATTTGGGATCCGTGTATTCTGATGGCAGAAAGGCCTTAATAGATACAATAGCTTGGCTGGAGCTAATAGATACAATAGCTTAGCTGTATTTTTGCTATATTCTTAGAGAAATATTGGTTGCATTCAAAAGACGTGTATCCTGCAGAAGCAAGCACTACTGTGAAATGCGTCGATCCCTTACACCATTCTGGGAATTCGATTTATGCACCAAGTTATTAAAATCAATATGGCAGTCTGACTAATGTGTGTCATGTATTATGTTTTAACTATGTAATAAAAATTTGTAAGATGTTCTATCAATTTTGTAGTGCGTATCCTTCCTGGGGCACACTAAAAGTCACACTTTTGACTTCCCTCTGTTTCCACCTTTATATGAGGAGAAAGAGGGTAGTATATTGTAATTTTTCTCTGATTCAAATCTCCTCACATGCTCTCTCTCTCTGATGCAGAAAGACTGAGCTCAGCATTTGAGAGCTTACTCTTGTGGTGAATGAGGTAATCAGTAACGACTAGGCCTCACTTAGCACATCCTAGGCATATTCCAAGTAGGCTTCAGGAGGTACGTAAATGGCCTACACTCATAGCAAGGCCATTATTCAACTTCAGAGCTGCACAGTTTTTTTTTATCCACAGACGCTGCTTATCTGCATAGAGGAGAGAAGACAGACCGTGTGTTTCTACTAAGTAGAAACAGCGATCTGTCATCTCTCCTAGTTAGCCCCATCCCCACACAGTTAGAACACAGTGAGGGAACACACACTTACCCCTTTGATCGCCCCTAGTGTTAACCCCTTCCCTGCCAGTGGCATGTATACAGTAATCAGTGCATTTTTATCACTGATCGCTCTATACAGTGGGGATCGAAAGTTTGGGCACCCCACATAAAAATGTGTATTAATGTGCATAACGAAGCCAAGGAAAGATGGAAAAATCTCCAAAAGGCATCAAATTACAGATTAGACATTCTTATAATATGTCAAAAAAAGTTAGATTTTATTTCCATCATTTACACTTTCAAAATTACAGAAAACAAAAAAATGGCGTCTGCAAAAGTTTGGGCACCCTTCAGAATTTATAGCATGCACTGCCCCCTTTGCAAAGCTGAGACCTGCCAGTGTCATGGATTGTTCTCAATCATCGTCTGGGAAGACCAGGTGATGTCAATCTCAAAGGTTTTAAAATGCCCAGACTCATCTGACCTTGCCCCAACAATCAGCACCATGGGTTCTTCTAAGCAGTTGTCTAGAAAACTGAAAGTGAAAATAGTTGACGCTCACAAAGCTGGAGAAGGCTATAAGAAGATAGCAAAGCGTTTTCAGATGTCAATATCCTCTGTTCGGAATGTAATTAAGAAGAGGCAGTCATCAGGAACAGTGAAAGTTAAAGCAAGATCTGGAAGACCAAGAAAAATATCAGACAAAACAGCTTGCAGGATTGTGAGAAAAGCAATTCAAAACCCACGTTTGACTGCACGATCCCTCCAGAAAGATCTGGCAGACACTGGAGTTGTGGTACACTATTCCACTATAAAGAGATACTTGTACAAATATTGTCTTTATGGAAGAGTCATCAGAAGAAAACATCTTCTAAGTCCTCACCACAAAAATCAGCGTTTGACCTTTGCAAATGAACATATAGATCGGGCATCACTAAATGGCGGCCCGCGGTCCGCGTCCGGCCCGAGCTGCTGCTCTTCACGGACCGTGGCGATCGCGCCATCTAGTCGCCGCTTTTGTCCCCAGCCTCCTCCGCTATCATTAGCAGAGTAGAGGAGCGGACGGCGGGAGGCGGGACAATTCTGGACTGGGGGCGAGACCAGAGAGGTAGCTGCCTGTCACGTTAATCAGGATTTGATTGGCTGCTAGGAGGCGGTCCTAGCAGCCAATCACCAGTTCACTGAAAATTCAACCCGGCAGCTCCCGCGCCCCTCCCAGTGCTGCTGTGCCTTCAGTTCGCGATTGTCCCGCCTCCTGCTCTCCGCTCTGTGAAAGGTAGGAGTGGAGAGGGAAGGGAGGAAAATGTATCTAAATGTGATGGATGGGGGGGGGGGGCAGTGATGTGTGTGGGGGGGCAGTGCTGTGGGGGGTAGTTCTGTGGGGGGGACAGTGCTGTGTGTGTGGGGGCAGTGCTGTGTGTGCGGGGGCAGTGCTGTGTGTGCGGGGGCAGTGCTGTGTGTGGGGGGGCAGTGCTGTGGGGGGGACAGTGCTGTGTGTGGGGGGGCAGTGCTGTGTGTGGGGGGGCAGCGCTGTGTGTGGGGGGGCAGCGCTGTGTGTGTGGGGGCAGCGCTGTGTGTGTGGGGGCAGCGCTGTGTGTGTGGGGGCAGCGCTGTGTGTGTGGGGGCAGTGCTGTGTGTGGGGGGGCAGTGCTGTGTGTGGGGGGGCAGTGCTGTGTGTGCGGGGGCAGTGCTGTGGGGGGGACAGTGCTGTGTGTGGGGGGACAGTGCTGTGTGTGGGGGGGGCAGTGCTGTGTGTGGGGGGGCAGTGCTGTGTGTGGGGGGACAGTGCTGTGTGTGGGGGGGGGCAGTGCTGTGTGTGTGGGGGCAGTGCTGTGTGTGCGGGGGCAGTGCTGTGTGGGGGGGGCAGTGCTGTGTGTGGGGGGGCAGTGCTGTGTGTGGGGGGGCAGTGCTGTGTGTGCGCGGGGGCAGTGCTGTGTGGGGGGACAGTGCTGTGTGTGGGGGGACAGTGCTGTGTGTGGGGGGACAGTGCTGTGTGTGGGGGGGGGCAGTGCTGTGTGTGTGGGGGCAGTGCTGTGTGTGGGGGGGCAGTGCTGTGTGTGGGGGGGCAGTGCTGTGTGTGCGGGGGGGCAGTGCTGTGTGTGCGCGGGGGCAGTGCTGTGGGGGGGGGACAGTGCTGTGTGTGGGGGGACAGTGCTGTGTGTGGGGGGGGCAGTGCTGTGTGTGCGGGGGCAGTGCTGTGTGTGGGGGGGCAGTGCTGTGTGTGGGGGGGCAGTGCTGTGTGTGGGGGGGCAGTGCTGTGTGTGGGGGGGCAGTGCTGTGTGTGCGCGGGGGCAGTGCTGTGGGGGGGGACAGTGCTGTGTGTGGGGGGACAGTGCTGTGTGTGGGGGGGGCAGTGCTGTGTGTGTGGGGGCAGTGCTGTGTGTGCGCGGGCAGTGCTGTGTGTGCGGGGGCAGTGCTGTGTGTGCGGGGGCAGTGCTGTGTGTGGGGGGGGCAGTGCTGTGTGTGTGGGGGCAGTGCTGTGTGTGGGGGGGAAGTGCTGTGTGTGGGGGGGCAGTGCTGTGGGGGGGCAGTGCTGTGGGGGGGACAGTGCTGTGTGTGGGGGGACAGTGCTGTGTGTGGGGGGGCAGTGCTGTGTGTGGGGGGGCAGTGCTGTGTGTGGGGGGGCAGTGCTGTGTGTGGGGGGGCAGTGCTGTGGGGGGGCAGTGATGTGGGGGGGACAGTGCTGTGTGTGGGGGGACAGTGCTATGTGTGGGGGGGGCAGCGCTGTGTGTGTGGGGGCAGTGCTGTGTGTGTGGGGGCAGTGCTGTGTGTGTGGGGGCAGTGCTGTGTGTGTGTGGGGGCAGTGCTGTGTGTGTGGGGGCAGTGCTGTGTGTGGGGGGGCAGCGCTGTGTGTGTGGGGGCAGTGCTGTGTGTGTGGGGGCAGTGCTGTGTGTGGGGGGGCAGTGCTGTGTGTGGGGGGGCAGTGCTGTGGGGGGGACAGTGCTGTGTGTGGGGGGACAGTGCTGTGTGTGGGGGGACAGTGCTGTGTGTGGGGGGGGCAGTGCTGTGTGTGGGGGGGCAGTGCTGTGTGTGGGGGGTGCAGTGCTGTGGGGGGGGGGACAGTGCTGTGTGTGGGGGGGCAGTGCTGTGTGTGGGGGGGCAGTGCTGTGTGTGGGGGGGCAGTGCTGTGGGGGGGGGACAGTGCTGTGTGTGGGGGGGCAGTGCTGTGTGTGTGGGGGCAGTGCTGTGTGTGCGGGGGCAGTGCTGTGTGTGCGGGGGCAGTGCTGTGTGTGCGGGGGCAGTGCTGTGGGGGGTAGTGCTGTGGGGGGGACAGTGCTGTGTGTGTGGGGGCAATGCTGTGTGTGGGGGCAGTGCTGTGGGGGGGGGGGGGGGGTAGTGCTGTGTGTGGGGGGATGTGTGATAGGACAATACTGTGTGGGGTGATATGTGAAGGGGGTAATACTGTGTGGGGGGATATGTGAAGGGGGGCAGGGCTGTGGTGGGGAAGATGTGAAGGGGACAAGCAGCTGTGCACAAAATGTGGTGCTGCACAGTAAACGTGAAGGGGTACCATTGACTCCTAAATGCACTGAAATGCAAGGTGCAATTTCCCGCACATAAACGCAGCATGCAGTTTCCATGCGGCTGCATTTTTAAAAAAGATGCCAGGACCTTTTTCCAGCAGAAAACTCAGGCACAGCAACCCATTCAAACGAATTGTGTGTCGCGCCTGCACCCCTGGGCTGTGATGTAAAGAATCAGAGTAATTGCACAAAACTGCGATTCGGACCTCAGCTTGAAGAAAATTTTACTAATCGGACCTCAGTAAATTTTAATTCAATACCCCTGATATAGATGATGCATTTTGGAAACAAGTTCTGTGGACCAATGAGGTTAAAATATAACTTTTTGGCTGGAATGAGCAAAGGTACGTTTGGAGAAGAAAGGGCACAGAATTTAATGAAAAGAACCTCTGTCCAACTGTTAAGTATGGGGGTGGATCAATCATGCTTTGGGGATGTATTGCAGCCAGTGGCACAGGGAACATTTCACGAGTAGAAGGAAAAATGTATTCAATAAAATTTCAGCAAATTTTGGATGGTAACTTGAGGCCATCTGTGAAAAAGCTGAAGTTAAAGAGAGGATGGCTTCTACAAATGGATAATGATCCTAAACACACCTCAAAATCCACGGAGGATTACATCAAGAGGCGTAAACTGAAGGTTTTGCCATGGCCTTCACAATCTCATAATCAACATAATTGAAAATCTATGCATAGACCTTAAAAGAGCAGTGCGTGACAGACAGCCCAGAAATCTCAAAGAACAGGAAGACTTTTGTAAGGAAGAATGGGCAAAGATACCTCAAACAAGAATTGAAAGACTCTTGGCTGGCTACAAAAAGCGTTTACAAGCTGTGATACTTGCCAAAGGGGGCAATACAAGATATTAACTCTGCAGGGTGCCCAAACTTTTGCAGACGCCATTTTTATGTTTTCTGTCATTTTGAAAGTGTAAATGATGGAAATAAAATCTAACTTTTTTTGACATATTATAAGAATGTCTAATCTGTAATTTGATGCCTTTTGGAGATTTTTCCATCTTTCCTTGGCTTCGTTATGCACATTAATACAATTTTTTACCTGGGGTGCCCAAACTTTCGATCCCCACTGTAAATGTCAATGGTCACAAAAATGTGTCAAAAGTGTCTGATGTGTTCACTGCAATGTCGCAGTCACTATAAAAATCGCAGATCGCTGCCATTACTAATAAAAAAAATATATAATAAAAATGCTATAAATCTATCCCCTATTTTGTAGACGCTATAACTTCTGCGCAAACCAATCAATATACGCTTATTGTGATTTTTTTTACCAAAAATATGTAGAATACATATTGGGCTAAACTGAGGAAGACTTTTTTTAATTTTTTTGGGGGATATTTATTGTAGCAAAAATATTGCTTTTTTTTTCAAAATGTTTTTGTTTATAGCGCAAAAAAAAAAAAACTGCAGAGGTGATCAAATACCACAAAAAAAGCTCTATTTGTGGGGGAAAAAATTATGTAAATTTTGTTTGGGTATGTCGCATGCCCGCGCAATTGTCAGTTAAAACAACGCAGTGCCGATTTGCAAAAAATGGCTTGGTCAGGATGGGGGTAAATCCTTTCCGGGGCTCAAGTGGTTAAACTGTTATTTCAAAACTGATGCTTGTATTATCTTTGATATTGCGAGCTACTGTCATGTGGCAGAGTGAAATGCAAGTTATGACATTTCAAATTAACCCATATTCTATTCAGCATTCTATTCAGCATTACCTAGCTACATAAGGTCATCAATTTATGTTTAAGCTGTTGTGTAACCATAATGAAAGCAGGTCAAGATGTCCTTCATAATGCTACAGTGTTATCTTAATAATTCAATTCAAAGCATTAAAAAAAGACGCCAAAAATACACTTTCTATGTCAATTATTTTCAAACAAGAAGAAAGATTAAACGAGGGAATAATAATTCAAATAAGGCTATATGCACACTGAAGCTCATAAAAGCTAAAAAAAAAAAACGCCAGTTGCTTTGCAGGGAGCCTTTCAACGTTTTTTTTAGCGTTTTTGCAATAGCTTTAATCAGCGTTTTTCAGTGTAGCTTTTTTTTATTTTTTTTTTATTTTTTTTTAATGGATAAAAAAACACTGTAGTTTCTGAGCGTTTTTCGGCATTTTGCGTTTTTTTCCCGCAGAAAAACGTCACTTTGAATGCAAATTTCGGGCGTTCAGAAAAAAGCCAATAAACTCCAAAGCTCATTAACACTGCTTTAATGCTTACTGCTGTACAGGGAAAAAATATTATTGTTTTGCTTTCTGTACATCTCACACTGCATTTCTAGCAAGACCAACAGGTATTTTCTACCTAACTAATGCAACCACCATATCTAAGGACAGGTAAGCTACAATTTTCTACATTGTTGGGTTTTGTTAACCTTTACACATAGCACATCTCAGCTTTCTTCTCTGCTTTCTCCCTGATTTTTACTCTTTTTAAACCTTATTATTATTATTATTATTATTATTATTTTACATATCTGCTGTATTCTGTGTGCTTTTATAGGTATTTGTACAAACTACCAACAATTACCCTACATTCTATTTTACTGCTGCTACTTATTGTTCTTTAAATGAAAAAAAACTAAAAATATTCAAATGAAAAAGGAGTCTCTAACTAATGGAGTTTTGTACACATTAAACACAAAAAGGCGCTACCGCCATATTTTCTGGAGTGCTTTGAATGTTCTCTGTTAGAATTTAGTGCCTTAGATCACCACTGACCAGAATGACTTTAAATTCATTGAACTATGGAAATCAATTTACTTAAATGTAAACTACAGCATTTAGTCACATTTAACCCTGCAGATCCATTGACTTACATAACCTACCCCTGGCAGTTTTTTAGGCTAGGTTCACACCTGTGTGTCTGCATTTTCACGCTTTCCCATGCATTTTTCCATACACTCCCTTTGAAATCTATGGGACTTAAAATGCACTCAAGGCGAAAAGAAACTTAGGTGTGAACAAGCCCCATGGACAATAATGGGATTCTTCTTGATGTGCATTGTCGTGAGATTGTTGAAGCCTGACAACAAATCACAGAGGTTTAAATGGTAAATAATAGTGGCTGCAAATTGTCACTGCATGTGCAACTGCATCCACACACTAAAACCTGGTACATACTATCATTTTTTATTTTTTTTTATTCAACCCAGCTGGCTAAACCAAAAAAAACTGAGGCGCTTGGGAGGAGCTTGATGTACTAACTATGCTATGTTAGTACAGTGATGGCAGAGCTGAGCTATTGTGTTCTGACCCCAGATGAAGTGTTGGTACACGAAACGCGTCGGGTCGTCTCCACTGCTGCCTCACCTGTATACACACACGTGATTTTACAGCCTACATGTGAGTGTATTAGCTGTTTTAAAAAAAATATTTTTTAAACTAAACAAGATTACGCTATGTGGCCACTTTTCTCTCCTATTTCTTTTTACCACTGATACCATCGGAGAGATATCATTCAAGAACTTTCCTTCCATCGTATGTCTTCCTATCCTTTGAAGTATTATCCATCAGAGAACAGGATGTGTATATCAACATACTTTCTGCTTTCATGATTGAGAACCGTCATTTACAAGCCTGATTTGACTTCTGGCGACATATGTCACCATAAGTCCACTATCTCTGGTAAGCCTTCATTTCTTCTGGTGGTGGTTATTATCACATAAGCAAGAAATCAGCTTTTCATGTTTTTATCAACTCTTTTTATCATTCACTTGGTGGAATCCATCTACATGGACTTTATTATGTTGCACTTTTTATGTATTCCATGTTTTGATTAATTTATCATTCACTTGGTGGAATTCATTTACATGGACTTTATGTACCATATATATATATCATTGTGTTGCACTTTATTTATTTTACTCTGTGATTTATTCTATATCACATATACAATGTTCATTGTTATGATCTATATTGTTTAAGCGCTACACTCTTTTTGTACATTTTTGATTTTGCTTTTTTATTTCATAATTAGCCATGTTAGCAGCTGTATCTTCTATTGGCAGCGCAGTGTTTACCACATTTTCCATGTTCTGACAGGGTGACTGCCTCCCCGCCAGAACACACAAGTCAACTCTGGCAGCTATTGGCTGCCAGCGCTGATCAGATACCAATCGGATGCTGGTTTTCTAGCATGCCGTTCTACAGAAGCCGGCCATTCGGTCCAAATGTCAGTCGGTTTCTGTTGAGCCGGCCAATACCGGCGGATATTCCGCTTGTGTGTACCAGGCATTAGTCTACAAAGGCATCGTGCCTACAGAGGCAGAAACCCAAACACCTAGCTTACCCTGACAAAGGCAAAAACCCTCTGTAGATACATACTAAAACAGTTTCTAAAAAATTGCACACACTAGTGGAGGTTGGACTGCTAAGTTTGGAGAGTCTCTCTGTTATGATCTCGCAGTCGGATGTAGTAAGCAAATAACTGCTCGTAACACGCGTGAGCTAACTGCACAAGAAGAAAACTAGATGTCTGAGGACATTCCCTGGACAAAGTGTACAGAATACTGTTCACTAGACCACAGAAAGTAACATTTATTTTTTGTCTGCTTTGGAAAATTATAGCTGGCTGCACATTGAATTGGAAATGTCATTTTATTAACACATGCTTACAAAATGATCTGTATTGCAATTACATATATAAAATTGGAGCTTTCCTTTAAAGAGGAATGCTGACTTATGATATATGGGTTTTCTAACAATAGAAGAGGGCAACCCTAATAGGGGTCTGTGGATTCAATAGGATTCTTCAAGGAGAGTAATTATTTTGTATTGAGTCATTTGTATACAAAATCTGTCAAAAAAGAAAATAAAAAAAAGGTGTGCAGCACTATAAAGAGGTAAAAGGGGTGTAACTGTAATTGGACTTTATTAATGCTAACCTATACACAGCAACATACACACTAGACTGGACCCTAGAAAAAAAATCTAACGATAACCTGCAAATGTGTTCCTTTAATTTTATTAATATTAAGATGGCATTAAATATACTTTAAGTTGGAAACTCATGTGAATACAGCGAACTTAAAGTGGTTCTCTGCATTAAAGAAAAAAAAATCTGTGTCTAGGATCCCCCCAGCCCCCCCCCCCCCTAGCCTGATTTCGATCAAGCACTGTGCCCAAGAGCAGCCACTCTCTCTCTCCTCACAGGGCAGATTGATAGTAGTGGGAGCCATTGGTTCCTGCTGCTGTCAATCAAATTCTGTGATGATGGAGCAGGGAGTGGGGCAGATCTGCACTGTATGTGTCTATAGATGCAGACAGTGTGGCTCAGGATTGAACCTGCATGCTCGCTGAAGAAGTCGAACCAGGATGTCGATAGGGGGAGCCCCCCCCCCACGAAGAGGAGGATGGAGGCTGCTCTGTGCAAAACCATTTCACAGAGCAGGCAAGTATCTTTTTTTTATTTAGGTTTACAATCACTTTAAACTGTGTTCAAACCATAAAAATGTACTTATCTTGTTCCTTCTTTTTTGGTCTGTAAAAAATACCTCTGAAAATGTTTTGATCTATTATCGGTTCGATAAATGAAAGGAGGTGAGAGGTGTTCTATAATCCAAATCAGGCAAACAACCTAGGGTCGCAGCACTGCAAAGATACAGAAAAGGAGTGCTGTCACCCCAAGACAGTGTGTTACTGGCAGGATCACCAAGTCCATACAAAGGAAAAAGGTGAGGAAAAAGGCAAACTAATGCAGTCATTACATCTAAGGACTTGTAAGTTGCAATATTATACACTTTCAGTCTTGGATTTATATACTAAGTACATATTTACTGCAATGATTTAAACATGCCTAAACTCTGTTTAATATATCAATAGATATGTTACAGTAGCTAAACTCCAAATGACCTGCGAACTGACGTCTTAGCATTTATAGGGATAGCACAAGACAGAAAACAGCATCAATGCACACTCTATGCATTCAAGCACAAGCAAAAAATATACAGTTATTCCTTTAAACATTATTCAATCACATTTGTTGAGCCGCAGAAGATAAACTATTTTGCCCACAGCAGTTCCACTTAGCTTCCCAAACACATGACTATCACATGATTTACGGTACTTTACAGTGAAGCCAACAAAAGAACTATCATTGGAAACATTATAGTTTGAAGTGTGTCTTGAGATGAGTAAATCTTTGAGGGAAAATATTAACAATTATGCCCCGTACACACAATCGGAATTTCCGATGGCCTAAAAATCAGAGTAAATTTTTAGTCGGAATTCCATTTAAGCTGTCTTGCATACACACTGTCAGACCAAATTCCGACCGTCCAAAACGCGGTGACGTAAAACACTACGACGAGCCAAGAAAAATGAAGTTCAATGCTTCCGAGCATGCGTCGACTTGATTCTGAGCATGCGTGGGTTTTTTCTCCGTCGGAGTTGCACACAGACGATAGGAATTTCCTATCGTTTTTTTTTTTACCATCGGAAAAAAAAAAACATGTTCTATTTCTAAACACCGACAGAAAAATGTCTGATGGGACCCACGCACGATCGGATTTCACGGTGAAAAAAGTCCAACAGACTTTGTCTACTGCCGAAATGATAAGAAAAGAAAAGGAATTTTTAAAATAAACATTTAGAGCCAGTTCACACAGGGGCGACTCGTCAGGCGTCTCAGGCCCCGTACACACGTCCGAGGAACTCGACGGGCAAAACACATCGTTCCTTGTGAAGCCGCTGAGATCCCGGCGAGCCAAGTTTCCCCATTGACTAACAAGGAAATAGAGAACATGTTCTCTATTTGGCCCGACGAGATCCTCTTCGGTTTCCTCGGCC
Organism: Rana temporaria; assembly: GCF_905171775.1. Classification (NCBI taxonomy): domain Eukaryota; kingdom Metazoa; phylum Chordata; class Amphibia; order Anura; family Ranidae; genus Rana; species Rana temporaria. Next base: position 83,200,555 of record NC_053497.1, on the reverse strand, counting down.
GAAAGTGTACACACGGCCGGGTTTCTCGGCAGAATACGGCTCCGATCGAGTTTCTGGCTGAATTCTGCCGAGAAACTCGGTCGTGTGTACAGGGCCTCAGCCGCCTGGCAAGTTGCACTCCGCTCTATTCAATAGAACCGTTCTAATAGGAGCGACGCAAGTCACTTCGACTTAGAAAAAGGTTCTTGTACGACTTTGGGGGCGATTTGGGGGAAACTTGCATTGACTTCAATACAGAAGTCATTTTGCCCAAGTCATCCCCCAAAGTCTTGTACGTTTGTGAATTTTTTTTCTGTTTTTTTATACCTCTAGTTGGGAAGCACTGGTGATCTGACATACCTGTTGTTTTTTTTTTCATCTTTTGAGGACACACTCCCTGACACACACAGAGGTCTTTACAATATTATGTATTATATAATATTATATAATATCTATACAATTTTAATGTGAATACGGCAAATGGAGGTATATGATCAAAAGTACAGTAGGTTGCCAACTCAGATTTGTTTTTCTACTAATAACTAGGGCCGAAACAACTAATCGATTAATCGACAACTAATCGATTATGAAAATAATCTATTACAATTTTCATAATCGATTAATCGGCCAGTAACATAATGGGGTTAAAAAAACTAAAATTAGCCCTTTATAGTACAAAAAAGAAAATCGCTACTGTAAATATTACTTTCACTGTCCCACAGTAAAAAAATGAACCCCTGAGGCCTTGTACACACGGTCGGACCAAACCGATGAGAATGGTCCGACGGATCGTTTTCAGCGGTTCACCGCTGAAGTGGCCTGATGGTCTGATGTGTGTACACACCATCGTTCCAAAAACCGATCGGGTCAGAACGCGGTGATGTCAAACACACGACGTGCTGAATAAAACGAAGTTCAATGCTTCCAAGCATGCGTCGACTTGATTCTGACCATGCGCGGGTTTTGAACCAATGCTTTCTGTACTAACCATCGGTTTGGACCGATCGGGCAGCGGTCTATCGGTTCGGTTTTGAAGCATGTTTTAAAATTTATACACATGGTCGGTTTGGACCGATGAAACTGAACCTCGGTCCATTCTCATCGGTTTTGTCTGACCTTGTGTACGGGGCCTTACAGTAGCGATTATTTGCTATTTTTTACTTATTTTTGTTTTTTTAACTCCATTATGTTACTAAACATCTCAGGCCTGGGTCACACCTCTGTTTTTTTTGGTGCTTTTTGCAGAAACACACTACAGTTCATTTAAATGTTTTCCAATGGGGCACATTCACATCCATGATTTTTTTTCAGCTGCTGGATATTTGGAAAGGGAAGGACTTTTTAACGCAAAACGGTGCTATTTTTTTTTTTTTTTTGGTTCAGTATACTTCAATAGAGAAGCTGCAGAAAAGCATGTCATGTGTTTTTGAGGCAATTTGTGTTTTGTAATCTGCCCAACAACAAATTGTCCCAAAAAAATAAAAAAATGCTATTTTTTTTAAGGCTATTATCCGATTAATCGAAACAATAATCGGCCAACTAATCGATTTTGAAAATAATCGTTAATTGCAGCCCTACTGGTAACCATCTAAAATATATATACGTTGCAAGCGCGCCCGCCACGGTCTCTGTGAAAGTGCCCGCGGGACTCGATGTCCGCCAGTGTCCCGCGATTGGGTCATGGAATGGCAGACAACCAAGGCATCTCCCTGTTCTGCCTAATGACACAACACTGATCGTCTTCTCCCTCTTATCGGGAGCAGCGATCCGTGACGTGTCACAGTAAGCCTCGCCCCCTAACAGTAGAGAATAGAATCACTCCCTAGGACACACTTAAACCCTTCCTCGCCCCCTACTGGTTAACCCATTCACTGTCAGTCACATTTATACAGTAATCAGTGCATATTTAAAGCACTGATCGCTGTATAAATGTGAATGGTCCCAAAATAGCGTCAAAAGTGCCTGATGTGTCCGCCATAATGTCGCAGTCACGATAAAAATCGCAGATCGCCGCCATAACAAGTAAAAAAAATATTTATAATAAAAATGCAATAAAACTACCCCCTATTTTGTAGAAATTATTGCGTTTTTGTGTCGGCCTAAACTGAGAAAAAATTTGCCTTTTGAAAAAAAAATTGGGGGTATTTATTATAGCAAAAAGTACAAAATATTGCTTCTATTTCCAAATTGTCGCTCTATTTTTGTTTATAGCGCAAAAAATAAAAACCGCAGATGTGATCAAATACCACCAAAAGAAAGCTCTATTTGTGGGAAAAAAAGGACGTCCATTTTGTTTGGGTGCAATTGTAAGTAAAGCCACGCAGTGCCGAATTGCAAAAAGTGGGCCGGTCATGGCAGCCAAATGGTCCAGGGCTGAAGTGGTTAAGGGGACGTGACAGGGGGTGTGTCCTATGCCTACATGCTTTTGCTAATAGGTGTCCCTCATTTCTATCTTGAAAAGTTGGGAGGTTTGTCAGAGTGACTTGCTCTGTGGTATGCAGACAGAGCCAGGGTGCAGCAATATCTAGCATGTGCTGCCTACTTAGTTCTGGACCAACATTACTACCAGAGACCTGGGGGAAATAGCGCTGGACCTCTACAGCTTTTTCAGCTTAGTACCTACTGTTTCCACTGACCACCAACAAAAGAAAGAAAAAGACCACAGACACTAAATAAAGGGTACAGACCATGTATGACATTATATTGCACATGGTTCTGAATGCTGCACTATATTACGCTATGTAGTCATGACTGCTGGAAACAATATACTACATAGTTTTGTGCAGGCATAAGGTGGGGGTAAATAAAGATGCATTTGTGAAAGTTGGGGAGAGGGCATACACAGGTTGGGTGACAATGTGCACAAGCACAATAGTACAAGAGGAGAGGCATCCCACAAGCACATTGGTGAGAGTTGGAATAAACATGCAGGGCCAGATCCAGAGAGAGAGTACGCCGGCTCTTTCAAATTACCCGTGTCGTATCTTTAGTTTGAATCCTCAAACCAAGATACAACGGCATCTGGGTTCGATCCGACAGGCGTATGGCTTTGTACGCCTTCGGATCGTAGATGCAATACTTCGGCGTCCGCTGGGTGGAGTTTGCGTCGTTTTCCGCGTTGGGTATGCAAATTAGAATTGATTCGACGCATGCGTGGAAGCATTGCACTTCCTTGTTTGAGAACGTCGGTGACTTCTACGTCACCGCATTCTCTGTCCGTGGGGATTTTGGTCTGATGGTGTGTACACACATCAGACTAAAAGCTCCCAGCAGACATGTCCGATGAAAACGGTCCGCGGACCGTTTTCATCGGACATGTATCCTCGTGTGTACGGGGCCTAAGAGTTAAAGTATAGAAGGTCTTTGTGCATCTTTAGGAGTGTTTCCTTCATCAATGTGGCTAGATTGGCAGTTTATTATGCAAAATTATACATACTAAAAACGTGTGGAATGAAACGTTCTTTATAACTTCTATACCATTAGGTGGGGTAACCGTCCAGGAGTTTGGTTTTTGGGAACAGTTATGACAAACTCTATTTCCTCTACTGTGAGGGAGCATCTAGGATGCTTATATAATTCAATGGAAGTGTTGTTAAAAAGATTCCAGATCGCAAGTGGAATCGCTACGATTCTACCCACGATTCCAGAATCATGGCAAAACGTAGATTTCTTATTGGCACCCCAAACACAACGCAATTTTGCAGCAACTGTCGAGCTCCACTAAACAAAAAAAACAACAGCTGTTGCTGCAGATCACTCAGGTGTGAATGGAGCCTAAAGGGAGAGTGCTCTGATTTGCTTAAAGAACAATATTCAATTTCTTGAGCCTAGGCATTGCATCTTGAGAGGCAATTCATAAACCTAAACCAATGATGTAAAATGTTGGCTTAAACCACAAAAAAATATAAAAAATAATAATATTATTCTGCACAATACCCAATACACCATTACATAAAACATATGTAACACCCCCCCCCCCCTCTTTACTCAGCGAGGCATTTGCTGACTAATACAATAGTTGCCATGACAATGTTACTAAAGCAAAATGAAGGTTGAAGGACTTGTTCTAAATCTAGAAAGCTGATGAGGTTCTGGGGATCCTTGCTTTGATTTATAAGTAAGACTAAATATTTAAATAGTCTTTTTTATAAATACATATTACTATGTATAGTACTTTGATAAGCTGCTTTGGGTTGCTCATCCCAATATTTACTTCTGTGTGGTGTAAATTGATATTTATATATGTATGTGTATGTATGAATATATTAAAATGCACAGTCTTTGACTAAACACATGAGTCGGGTAACATACCCCTTCATACTACTATCCTGTCTGGGCATGCACACAAAACTGTAAATAGGGGAAGGAAGTGTTCCTCGTTTACTAATGACAGCAATATCTGATTTCCTAAAACAAACAGACTGAAATGTAAACAACTGTATTAAAATATGCTCTAAAAGTATTTCTTTCCAAATGCAAAATGTTCAAAAAATTTCCAATATACCACCTTGGATAAGGGTCTAAACTGTCAAGCCCTGTACACACGATCGGTTCGCCTGATGAAAACGGACCGATGGACCGTTTTCATAGGACGAACCGATCGTGTGTGGGCCCCATCGGTTTTTTATCCATCGGTGAAAAAAAATAGAACCTGTTTTAAATTGTTCTTATGGTTAAAAAAACAATAGAAAAAAATGATTGTCTGTGGGGAAATCCATCGGTCAAAAATCCACGCGTGCTTAGAATCAAGTCGACGCATGCTTGGAAGCATTGAATTTTTCTCAGCACGTCGTAGTGTTTTACGTCACCACTTTGGACACGATCAGATTTTTAACCGATGGTGTGGGCAAGACTGATGAAAGTCAGCTTCATCGGATATCTGATGAAAAAATCCATCGGATTCGATTCCATCAGATATCTGATCGTGTGTACAGGGCTTTAAGGAACAGAGAAGGGAATATTCTCTTCCAAACCAAATTCAGACTCCTATTTTAATCAGCAACAGTTAGGCCGCGTACACACGACAGGTTAACCAGAGGACACCGGTCTGATGGACCGTTTTCATTGGTCCAAACCAATCGTGTGTGGGCCCCATAGGTTATTTAACCATAGGTTAAAGAAAAGCCAACTTGCATTAAATTTAACCAATGGATTCCCAACCGATGGGAAAAAAACGATGATCGTTAGTAGGCACAACCATCGGTTAAAAATCCATGCATGCTCAGAATCAAGTCGACGCATGCTTGGAAGCATTGGACTTCGTTTTTTTCAGCACGTTGTTGTGTTTTACGTCACTGCGTTCTGACACAATCGTTTTTTTAACCGATGGTGTGTAGGCGTGACGGACCATCAGTCAGCTTCATCGGTTAACCTAGGACAACTGTCCATCAGACCGTTCTCATCGGATGGACTGATGGTGTGTACGAGGCTTTACAGTGCTCTAATGTATCAATTGTTAGTTTTCATCCTTCAAACCACTCTAAAGGTAAACTCTAGTTTTGAGTCATCGATCCCTCTTCTTCCATTCCCACATTTAATATGCAGGGTGTACTTGTACAAGAAATCTTTGACTAAAAACAGTTGAGCAGTATACTTTTCAGTGGGGTCATGTTGGGATACATGCATTATTAGCAACTGAATGGAAGCCAAGACAAAATATATATTTTCCATTTTGGATAGAGTAGAGAGGATGGTTAAAACTGTTGCCAGTTGTTTTTTATATCTGTGTCTAATTATGGAGATTTCTCTTTACTTCCTGTACTGTAGACTCAACAGGAAGTGAGAGAATGAATCGATTAAAGATAGTTCAATTTGCATGCCACATCCCACATCTGTCGTAACATATGGGACTTTTAAGGCAAAAAGTTTTAGTGAAATTTGTCAAATTTGATTTCATTTCTTTTAAAGAAGTAAACATATAATAAAATACAATTATAAAATGGTAATTTTAAACTACTGCAGTGATTTATAGCAAGTCTTTCTGCTCAACGCTTTTCATGGACATGGTCCTCTTCATTAGGAGCTAGCAGACTTGAATTGCTGCCATCTAAACAGAGTGACAAAATTGATCTTAACTAGTCATACAAATACAGTGTATTTTCATACATCTTGCCATAATTCCTCCCCATGGACTGCAATAATGTGTATCCAGATATTCCTCAACGTTCAATCATAGCTCCTGATGAAGAAGACCATGTCCATGAAACACGTTGAACAAAAATACTTGCTATAAATCATTGCAGTGGTTTAAAATTACCATTTTAGAATTGTATTTTAAATGTTTACTTCTTTAACCACTTACCGAACGGCGCACGCCAATGTACGTCGACAACATGGCACGGGCAGGCATATTGGCGTACAGGTATGTCCCTTTAAATTTGTCGCCCAGCGAGAGCGGCTGTGGGTCCCGGGAACTCGATGTTCTCGGGAGGCCCGCGATTGCGGCCAGCAAGGGCAGAACAGGTGAATGCCTTTGGAAACAAGCCATTCCCCTATTCTGCGTAGTGACACTGTCACTGATGACCATTCCGTGTGATTGGTAACGATCATCAGTGATGTGTCACGTGTAGCTACACCCCCTAACAGTAAGAACCACTCCCCAGTACTGACTTAACCCCTGCAGCGCCACATAGTGGTTAACCCCTTCACTGCCAGTGTCATTTTTTACAGTAATCAGTGCATTTTTATAGCACTGATTGCTGTAAAAATGACAATGGTCCCAAAATGGTGTCAAAAGTGTCTGATGTGTCCGCCATAATGTCGCAGACACGATAAAAATCGCTGATTACCGCCATAACTAGTTAAAAAAAAATATTAATAAAAATGCCATAAAACAGTCCCCTATTTTGTAGAAGCTATAACTTTTGCGCAAACCAATCAATAAACGCTTATTTCTTTTTTACCAGAAATATGTAGAAGAATACATATCGGACTAAACTGTGGAATTTTTTTTATATATATTTTTGGGGGATATTTATTATAGCAAAAAGTGAAAAATATTGAATTTTTATCAAAATTGTTGCTTATTTTATAGCGCAAAAAATAAAAACCGGAGGGGTGATCAAATACCACCAAAAGAAAGCTCTATTTTTAAGAAAAAAAAAGGACGTCAATTTTGTTTGGGAGCCACTTCAGACGGCTGCACAATTGTCAGTTAAATCGACGCAGTGCCGAATCGCAAAAAGTGACCCGGTCTATGACCACCAAAATGTTCCGGGGCTAAAGCGGTTAAAAGAAATAAATAAAATGTTAGAAATTTCACTAAAACATTGTGCCTCAAAAGACCAATATGTTTCTACTGAACACCTTTTTGATACACAGGAACTGAGAGAATATTTTTCCAATTTTAGAGAAATCCCCTCTTAGCCAGTTGACATGGGAAACAAGTATTACCATTGGAAGACTTCCCCCCCTATTCCTATTCTGGTGGCACCCTAAAATGTTGGATTTACCCTCGGTTTCAATCCACACTGGTGTTCAGGACAATTAGAAAAGATTAACTTTTCTAACCAGGGACACAGAAATAAAAACCTAACCACTATCCAAATATAAAGTTTTGCTTTTAGTTACTGTATACTTTAAGAAAAAGGAAATAAATTAAATTAAAAAGAAAAAAGAAGGCTTTCCACAGATAGCATTTCGCATTATGTAGTTTTCTTATATATGCTGAATCCAGAGTTTAAACTGATGTCATATTTGGAGTCAGGAGAGATTTTTGTTCCCCTTTAGGACAAAAATAAAAATGGTGGAAATGTGTCTGGGATTTATTTGCCTTTCTCTGGATCCACCGAGCAGTGGTTCTTAAAGCAGACCTTGTGGAACCTAACATTTTTGCCCAAATAAAAGAGGGAAAAATTACGTTCCGCTTCAAATACCCCCAAATATCTACTATTACATGTATTAGTCAGAAAAACACCTTCTCTGCCCCCAATTATAGTTGTCCCCAAACACACATGTGAATGAGGCCTGTGATAATAAATAATCATGTCAAAATGCCTTGTTATCATCATCTTGTTAATGGGGTACACATGGCAAAGCAAAAGGATTTTCAATCTTATAAAATGGTGATGACTGAATCTACTTTTATCAGTTTGATTTGTTAAACAGGAGATATGGTCACACAGGAATAGGGATGAGCCGAAACACCCCCCCCCCCCCCGTTCGGTTTGCACCAGAACCTTCGAACGGACCGAACGTTCGCGCGAACATTTAGAACCCCATTGACGTCTATGGGACTCGAACGTTCAAATTCAAAAGTGCTAATTTCAAAGCCTAATATGCAAGTTATTGTCGTAAAACGTCTTTGAGAACTCGGGTCTTGCCCCAGGGAACATGTATCAATGGAAAGTGATTTTAATGATGCTTGAATAAAAAAATGAAAAATTCCTTTAAATATCGTACCTGCTGGGTGTCTATAGTATGCCTGTGAAGTGGCATGTGTTTAGAACTGTCCCTGCACAAAATGAGATTACTATAAGAAAAAAGTCATTTAAAACTGCTTGCGGCTTTAATGTAATGTCTGGTCCCTGCAATATGGATGAAAATCATTGAGAAAAATAGCACAGACACAGATAGTACACACACCACGTAGCTTTAGGTGCACACTGCAGAGGACACAGGCAGTACAACCACGTAGCTTAATGTGCACACTGCAGAGGACATGGGCAGTACACGCCAAGTAGCTTTAGGTGCAAACTGCAGAGGACACGGGCAGTACACACCAAGTAGCTTTAGGTGCAAACTACAGAGGACAAAGGCAGTACACACACCACGTAGCTTTATGGTGCACACTGCAGAGTATACAGGCAATACACCACCTGAGAATACTGCAGCTAGCACAATCACCTGCCTGACAGTAAATTAGGAAGAGCTGATCTAGCTAAACTATACAGTGTATAAATATATATACAACACCTGGGATGCATATATATCCTCTACACACTGTAACTTTAACTGACTAGCCTGCCTGCCTGCCTGCTCAATCTACCTACTAAAAATGACATTCTCTCTCTCTCTGTCTTCTCTCTTTTAACCACCGCAACACACTACACAAGGCTGACCTGCAGGCGGCCTTTTATAGTGTGGGGCGTGTACTAAACCCCCTGAGCCATAATTGGCCAAAGCCACCCTGGCTTTGGCCAATTACGGCTCTCCGTTTTTTGCAAGCTGTGATTGGCCAAGCATGCGGGTCATAGTGCATACTTGGCCAATCATTAGCCAGAAATGCACTACGATGCTGCAGTGAACTATGGGCCGTGAAACGCAACTCGAATTTGGCGCGAACGGCCCAAAACGTTCGTAATTCGATGAATGATTGAACATACGATGTTCGAGTCGAACACAAGTTCGACTTGAATACGAAGCTCATCCCTACACAGGAACTATAATCCAAATTTCAAATAGTTCCTAAACTGACGCAGCACAAAAAAATTATATTTCACAGCTTAAAGTGGATCTAAGAATATAACCTATATTTTGGCAAAGGCCTTACTTTCCCTCTCCAGTCAGTAGAAGCCTCTATGGAAGCTCCCTTTCTGAATACTATCATGCCAGCTGCATAGACTTACTCATAGCTCCCAACTGTCCCTGATTTGGAGGGACTGTCCCTGATTTGGAGCATTGTCCCTCTGTCCCTCATTCCTCCTCATTTGTCCCTCATTTTGGTCTGATCGATATAGATATATAAATTGCACTTTTTATATATCAAAAAGTGTTTCCCAGTGCTAAACCTTTCATCCAAATTAGATAAATTGCTGCATTTGTAAATGCCAAAAGCCAATATAAAGGAATAGTAGTGGTAGAAAAAACACTTGTGGGTTTAACCAATCTTGTTTTTTTTGTACAATTCTCCTTTAAGGAGGTGTGGCAAAGGGTGTGTCCTATGCCTGCATGCTTTTGCTGATAGGTGTCCCTCATTCCCATTCAACATAGCATAGTAAACAGAAATGAAGGCCCCTTGACCCGCCCTGCACTAATGAAAGGGAGCAAACAGTTGCCACCCGCCCCCCGTCAAATGATGGAGAGACGGTACGGTTCGCGTTCTGGGGGCGCGCAGCGTGGTGATCTTGGTCGCGTCGTGTTGCTAGGACACAGCTACGACCCCGAGCTCTTTAACCATGTGATCGGCTGTGTGTAATCACAGCCGGTCACATGTAAATACAGGATGTGCCGGTAATCGACTCTCACTGCCTCACACTGACAGAGTGTGTTGCGAGGAGAGCCGATCAGCGGCATCTCCTTGCAGGGGACAAGACATGTAATCAGGGCACTGATCATCAGTGCCCTGATTACACTAAAGCGCCACCAGTGCCAGCAATCAGTGCCCACCAGTGCCAGCAATAAGTGCCCACCAGTGCCAACAATCAGTGCCCTTTAGTGATGCCAGTCAGTGCTGTCTTTCAGTGCCCATCAGTGTCACCAATCAGTGTCCACCAGTGTCGCCTATCAGTGCCACCTATCAATGCCCACCAGTGCAACCTATCAGTGCCACCTATCAGTGCCAATAAGTGGGGCATATTAGTGCCTCCTTATCAGTGCCACCTTATCAGTGCAGCCTATCAGTGCCCATCAGTGAAGGAGGAAACTGACTTTTTTACAAAAGAAACTTTTTTTCAGCATTTTCTGTCTTTATTTTTTTGTAAAAAATAAAAAACCCAGCAGTAATTAAATACCACCAAAATAAAGCTATAATAAAGCGTAAAGAAAATTATAAAAATGTCACATGGTTACAGTGTAGCATGACCGTGCAATTGTCATTCAAATTGTGAGAGCGCTGAAAGCTGAAAAATGGCCTAAGCAGGAAGGGGGTGAAAGTGCCCAAGATTGAGGTGGTTAATCAAGTTGCCTTTATCTACAATCTGTCATCAACCTATGAATATGAACCCTTATAAAAAGTTGCAGGCACAAAAACTAAAACATGTTACTGTTAGAATATTATTATTTATTAGCCCTTCCCTCCTGCCCCCACAGCAAGCAGCTTGCAAAGGGGGCACCCAAGCAAGTTTGTTCTTGAGCCATGGCTCTGCATGTCCATTCACACACGGAGCTGCAGGTCGCCCCACCCCCTCTCTCTTTATTGGCTCACTGGCTGTGATTGCCAATGGCTCCCACTACTGTCTCAGCCAATAAGGAGAGAAAGTTCCTGGAGAGCCAAGGCTCTTGTGCACAATGCTGGATCAAGATGGGAGTCAGGGGAGTATTAGGGGGGCTGGGGGTGCTGCTGCACAGAGGAGTTTTTTCACCTTCGTGTATAGAATGCATGAAGGTAAAAAACCTTCAGCCTTTAGAACCACTTTAAGTAATTGATGATGCATTTGGGATGCCTTATATCACTTCTCCAGGCTTTATACATTTAAAATGTAAAAACCCCAAAGAAGGGATCCAAGAAATCTTGAAAAGCTTACATCCTTAATCTTTAAATAAAACAATTAATGGGAAATCAGTAAACTCAAGAGTCAAGTACCAATAGCATTCAAGGAGGTTTAAACTGGAGAGATTAAAGCTTAAGTGCAGCCGGAAAAAATAAAAATAAAGCACAGGGTACATAACTTACACTCAGTAGGATGTGTCCTTTGTGCTGATGCCTCTTCTGTTAGATGAAATCCTTACATGCCCCCCCCCCCCCCCCCCGCCGTTATTAACTTCCAGTGTGGCAAGGGTTAAAAGAACAGCGGGAGCTGTGACAGGCTCTATCAAGAGTGCCAGACTATGCCCACTCTTTCCACTCACCTGCTTCATTTACAGAAGATAGATAGGGTCTATGAATGGAAAGGCAGACCTTTCAATCATCTGCCCTTCCTCCATTTGGGATCACATGTCATTCATTCAAGTTGTAGTAACCGCTTCTATGAATGGTGGAGGTGGGCAAAAAAGGGCAGGCATAGTCAGGCACACTTGATGAAAGAATGTTACAGCTCCCACAGTTATGTTAACCACTTCCCGCCAAGGCCATTGTAGGGAGCCCTATTGTTCTGGGTGGACACCACATGACGTCCTTCCCAGAACGCGTCGGCACGATCTGTCACCCACTGTGTCCACTGAACAAATCACAGCAGGTCCCATGACAATTGTAAACAATGGGGTGGATTCAGGTACGATTTGCGCCCTCTTACGGAGGCGCAGCGTACCGTTTTAACGCTGAGCCTCCGTAATTTACCTGCGCTACGCTTCATTCATGAAGCAGTAGCTACGTAATTTGCGCACGCGCTCCTTAAAATGGCCGGCGTAAGCGCGCGTAATTTAAATGATCCCGTAGGGGGCGTGGACCAATTAAATTAGGCACGTTCGCGCGCCGAACGCAGTGCGCATGCTCCGCCGGGAAACTTTCCCGACGTGCATTGCGGCAAATGACGTCGCAAGGACATCATTTGCTTTAACGTGAACGTAAATGGCGTCCAGCGCCATTCACGATTCACTTACGCAAACGACATAATTTTCAAACATCACAACGCGGGAACGACGGGTATACTTAGCATTGGCTGCCCCTGCTAATAGCAGGAGCAGCCTTACGCGGAACCCGACGAACGCAAACGACGTAAAATGCGTACGCAGGGTGCGCGTACGGTTGTGAATCGGCGTTAGTATGCAATTTGCATACTCTACGCTGACCACTACGGGAACGCCACCTAGCGGCCATCGTAAGAATGCAGCCTACGATACGACGGCATAAGAGCCTTATGCCAGTCATATCTTAGGCTGCAGTCGGCGTAATGAGCTTTCTGAATACAGAAAAGTCGTTACGCCGGCGCAAATAAGCAATTGCGCTGCGTAACTATGGTTACGCAGACGCAATTGCTTACTGAATCCACCCCTATGAATGGCTTTGATTCATGCCATTCATTGTGTACAATTGTGTTGCTAGCTGTGATTGGTCATAGTGATCACATTGTACAGACAGGGCCAATCACAGCCCATCTGTAGCATGTGATTAGCTGTGGCCAATCACAACAATACACACTGAACCATGGATGGACTGGCCATTGGGACTACAGGGAGTTTCCCGGTGGGCCGATGGCTCAGTGGGCCGGCTTCAGTGACAGCGGACAGCTGCCTCCCCTCCTCTGTCTCTCCCTTCCCTCAGCGCTCACCTCTTCTGCCTCCCTGCAGCGCTCACCTGGGGGAACAAAGAAGCAGGGGGAGGACCAGAGGAGCAGGGGGGACGACAGAGGAGCATGGGGGAAGGGACAGACAGTTGACTCAACAGCTATGGCCCGGGAGTTTCTCACTTCTGCCTAATCTTGTCCCATAAGGGGGGGGGGGGGGGGGGCACCGAACTGATTCTTTGCCCCGGGTGAAATAATGTCTAGCTTCCCCACTGGTACTGCCTATAAGAGTACCAGTACCAGCTGTTCTACTCTAATAAAGTAGAACGGCTAGTGGCTAGTGAAGGGGGAGAGGAGGTGCAGGTGGCCGGGGGGGGTGCGGGAGTTGTCCGGCCACCATGGACGAGACCTGTCAAAGTGGGCCAGTCTGAATGAAGTCCAGGGCCAAATTTTTGTCCCAGTCCAGCCCTGCACTGAACTAACCTACTTCATTCTGTAAAAATGCTTTCTTATAGCAGTAAAGTTCACTGCCGTACAGGACTTTCAACCTTAAAATAACTTCAGGAGTCACAGACAGTAATATGCAAAAGGCAGCACAAAAGTATCTATTAATTGTTCGCCTAACAAAAGGAATAAGCTGGCATTTATTTTATTTGAGGTAAGGTGAGCACACCTTAGGAATGGCCCGTTACACCCAGCTGCGTCATGCCAAGCAGCCTGACATGACAGCACGGGCAGAGAGGCTGCATACCTAAGTGGCATGCCCATTGCTTTCAGGCTGTGTTATTAATGCCAATCCACCCAACAGCTAAAAAGGGGCATCCTAGGTCCATAAAAAACAACGTCTGGTACATGAAGACATAATAAAATTAACTCTTGTAAGCTCCATTCAGCACAATTTTAAACACGTTTTGTAACTAGAAACAACAAATGACAATCACAAAAATACTACTGTGGGTGATGTCAGAGCACAGCGTTGCAAAACAGAGGGGTGGAAAAAACGTTGCTTACTAAATTAATGCTGCCCTTGCCAAGATTTGGGCACCTTCTATTACAGGAAACTTTACATGAGATAAATATGACGGATTCCATTTCCCGCTTCTCATTCTGCAAATGCCAGTTGCCTGGCTGTCATACTGAACCTTCTGGCTCTCAGCAACTATCCCAGAAAATTAAGACTTCTGACTCTACTATGACTTTTTTGAATTGTGTACTTGTTCTGGGTCAATCATTTACAGTCCTGAAGTCAGCATTATAGCCAGGCAGCATTACGCTGGAGCCGGAGCTCAGCAATGATATCTCCCGTGCACCAAAACTCAAAGTTTAGAAAAATAGTAATCCAATAGGAGGAGGGTGCACAGGGGGTCCTAAAATGCACAAAGGTTCTCGGCTCGCCCATTGGAAACAAGATGTCCCATGGTGCACTGGTTGCAGATCATGTTTCCCGAACACAGCAGCCTGCTGAAAGGGAGCAGTGGTGGAGGAATGACACATCACGGATTCAGGCAGTGAGGGAGTGCCTCCACAGGATAATCAAAGTTAATTGACAGAAAACTGTTGCTAGCAACAGTTGCCTGTCAGACACAGGCTTTATGCAAAATGGCAGCACCCGCACAGAAGTTTGTTTTAAGGCCCAACACCAGGCAACTAAAAAAATATATAACATGAATAAAGGCGCCTGCTTCTTGAAGACGCAATCAGTCCAACTAGTCGAGGCTCTACAGGTTTTGCCATTTCCTGTTCCGGTGTGACGTCACGTCCGGCCCAAACTTCCGGCTGTTGGAACTCACGCGGGTTACCAAGCGGTGCGGTGGTGCTGATTGACTTAAAGGCTGTTTACATTGGTGCCGAGTCTGGGTACTATAACATGTGAGTGCTATATTCTGCCTATAACTACTACACTATAACTACTTCTATGGTTTGATGTTGTTGTGTGAATAATGAAGAAATAGGGGGAGTTTGAAGACCACCTGATGTATGGCGTCACCGATCTAGAGGATTTATCCCATTGCGCTTGTAGGCTTTTAGTAACATAGAGGTGGCTGGATTGATGGTGAGTGTAGATTTTTCACAGTGGCTTGTGATTTATGGTGGTACAGTGGGAATACCACTTAAGGGCACATGCAAGACGTACATGCATGGTGGTGGATCACAATGCACATCTTTTCATAATTTTCGTATAATTTTCATTGTACTGTACTACTTCAATCCGACTTCTAGGCAACTTGTACCCATTGATTTCAATGGAAGTCGCCTCAGAAGTCAGATCACTCTCTTAACTGAAGCAACAATACAGGAAGATAACATACATTTCTCAGGCAAACCCCTTCCTCCCACAGAGCTGATTGTTGTTTGATTGGCCACTGGAAAGCCTCCTGTCCTGGAGGCGACTTGAAGTTGCCTTGTACTGTCCTGGAGGCAACTTGAAGTTGCCTTGTAAGTTGCCTGATGATTCATACTCAAGTCGTGTCCAAGTTGCCTCCCAAAGTCGTGTTAGAAGTCGTGTTGCCCCTGTGTGAATGGGCTCTAAAACTCTCCTCTCTCCAAAACAAAATGAGCAACTAACTCTTGCAAAGCGGGCAAATACCGATTGCAAAGGTTAATTAAAAGTTTTCCTGGCATTGAGCTTTACAGTGGTAGAAAACCCTTACGTATAACCAGTGCTACCATCTCTTTTCTACAGTCTTCCAAAACACACATTTTACACAGCATCTCTCAGCTCTGAAAAGCAGGGGTGAGGATCTAATGTCACACACTGCAGAGCTCAGTGAGGAGAGCTCTGAGCCCTCATTGAAGAGAAGGGACACACCCCCTCCTCACAGTACATGTGGAACATTAACAGCTGTGGCTGCCAACCACAGACTGGTCAATCACAGACAGCTCTGCTCCCCATCACCATTTATCTCTTGAAATCAGGAAAAGCTGTCAAAAGTGACTCATGCAGATAACAGAGGAACAAGGCAACAGAGAGAATTTATACTCAGTGGTTTAGATAGAGACAAGTACACATTACAGAGGAACATTCTTTGTTCATATTTCATGTCTGAGGTTTACACATGGGTTAATAGCGTGAAGTCTAACATTGCAGTGCAATAAAAGAGGTCCTGATGGGGCCACCCCTTTCTGTCCTCTCCTTTACTGACAAAAGTACATTTTATTTATGTTTTCATTGCATATTACACGTTCTGTAAATGAGGGAGAGGATCCTGTCAGTCAACCACCCCTCATGAACCCATGAACATGGTGCATGCAGTGAAAACAATACAAGGACTTTATCCCAAAAGGAAAAGAAAAAAACATTGGCTTTAACTGCTTCCCGCCCACATTGTAAAATGATGGGTGGGCAGGAACCCTATTGTTCCGGGCGAATGTCGTATGATAGGAAGCTGGAGTACCAATCAACTAGCATTTTCAGGAGGTCAGCAATGACACCCCTACAATTCCCATCACACATGATTCCTTTAAATTGTTCAAAGTACCAAACGCATTTTGTTATTGTTTATAAAGATTAATGGAAAATATCTCTAAACTAAAAATAAAAGCAACACAACAGCATTAGTGAAAGGAATACTGATTTTCCCACTAAGGTCTTGATGCATTGTGGCTATGGGTGGCCTGGCCCATCAGCATCAAATCTGGGCGTTTTACAGGTGCCCAAGAGGCACAAGGGCAGTGCCAACCCACAGCCTGTAAAAATCTATGACAGGCTGAACTACAAGGTGGCTGGATGGTGTATGGAGCAGTAATCATGTTTGGGGCTGTGCGAAATCGAAGACGTATGCCCCCAACAGAATTCCAGTTTTGAATTTTTCTGATCAGATGTTATGAAACTGAAATCAGATTGGCTATTACAGATTAACCGAACACATTATAACTGAGCCTGCAGAATGACAACAAGAAACCAGGTGGGGAAGGTTTTCACCAAACCACAAGAAGATACAAATTACTAGATAAAGCTCTTACTTACTAGATAGAGTTCTTAATGAAGACTGAACTAAGAGAATCAAGTTAAATCAATCTACAGGATATTTCTGTTTTTCAGATGTTCTACAATAATAATTGGTACTGTAAGGCTGCATTCACACTATAGCGTACTGAATCGCGGCGTTTTGTCCCGCGAATTGCGGCGGCAAATAGCGGCGTTTTGTACCGCGATTCGCAGCGACAAAACGCCGCGATTGTGAATGCAGCCTGTGACCCCCCTCTATGGAGATGGTTCACATCTCCTAGCCGAACGCCGAAAGACGCCTGAAAAAAAGGTCCGGGACCTTTTTTCAGGCGGCAGACGTCAGGCGTCCGGCGTGGAGATGTGAACCATCTCCATAGAGGGCAATGCTAAAGCATCCCTCTGGCGTGTCGGGGCGGCAGCGGCGTTCACACTACAGGCGTATATACGCCTAGGTGTGAACGGGGCCTTACTTGTGTTGTGTAATGGAACAAGATAAAGGGTTAGTAAAGGAAAACATATTTTTTCTTTAAAATAACAAACATGTTATACTTACCTCCACTGTGCAGCTCGTTTTTCACAGAGAGGCCCCCGATCCACATCTTCTGGGGTCCCTCGGCGGCTGTCTTTGGTCCTCCCCGCAAGAACTCACCACATTCATGCGAGAGAGCTTGTATGGTGATGAGTCCTTGCGGGCGCGCTCCCGTGATACAGCGTGCGGCCATAGCCGCTCACTGTATCACTCGGCCCCGCCCCTCAGCGCGCCGCGTCACTGGATGCGATTGACAGCAGCGCCAGCCAATGGCTGCGCTGCTCTCAATCCATCCGCTCTAGCCAATCAGCGGCCAGGCTGAGCGGCGAAGAGGTTCTCGGGACCGAGCGTGGGACTTTCGACGGGTCAGGTAAGTAAAGCGGGGGCTCGGAGGGGGCCGGCATCATCAGTTGTTTTTTCACCTTAATGCATAGATTGCATTAAGGTAAAAAAAAAAGTGTCCTTTACAACTCCTTTAAAAGCAGTTTCGGAAGCCACTAAAAGGGAGCGTCAGTCACTTTTTAAAAACTGTAGCTGCTTTTTATTAAACAGACACTCACCTGTCCAAAGATCCAGCACTGTCCTCACCTGGACCAAATCTTCACCAGTATTCGGGTCCCTGGTGCCGTCATGTTAACTGTGGGCAGCCGGCTCAGCCAATGGCAGTAAGCGCTGATCGGAGTGTTCTAGCGGGGGAAAAACTGTAATGCGGCGCACAGACGATCGGACGTTCCGACAACAAAACCGTGGATTTTTTTCCGATGGATGTTGGCTCAAACTTGTCTTGCATACACACGGTCACGCAAATGTTGTCGGAAATTCCGACCGTCAAGAACGCGGTAACGTACAAGTACAACAAGCCGAGAAAAATGAAGTTCAATAGCCAGTGCGGCTCTTCTGCTTGATTCCGAGCATGCGTGGAATTTTGTGCGTCGGAATTGTGTACACGCGATCAGAATTTCCGACAACAGCTCACATCGAACATTAGTGTGTATCCGGTTTAAGGATACAAAGAATTCCTTCTCATTAACATACAATGGGGAAGCCCAGATTCTAAAGATTTAACAATTTTAACCCTTTGTTAGGACAGTGAGTGTTCATATCTAGTTTGCAACTTTTAATGTGATCTAGCAGTACAGGTCAAACTGAATTAAAGTTCACCTTTTGCACCATTGCACCCGAGACAGCAGGCAGGGGTTCTTCTCCCCTGCAACCCCTATCACGTTTAAAATGGTGCAGCTGTGCAAGGCTCTGTCCGCACAACTGTGTCATTCATTCACAGGGATCTGTGAATGAATGAACTACTAGTCCTGTCTACCAGCTTGGCAGACAGACTTGTAGTTCTCAATAGACTATGAGTGTGGTAATTAATGCACTCCCAGTCCATTGAATCTTCCTTCAGCTCTCTAACTGACAGCCTTTAACCACTACCCGATGGCCGTACGACTTTATACGGCCGCGGGGTGGTTGTGAATCTCTAACAGGCCGTAAAAACACGGCCTGCGCGCGCATCCAGCGGCGCGCGCACGTGCTCGCCGCATCGCTGAGATGCGAGTGCCTGGCGGCCGTGATGTCCGCCAAGCACTCGGGATCGGCGGCTACAGGGACAAGACGTGGAGCTCTGTGTGTAAACACAGAGATCCATGTCCTGTCAGGGGAGAGAGGAGACCGATCTGTGTCCCTTGTACATAGGGACATAGATCGGTCACCTCCCCCTCCACACACAGTTAGAACACAATTTAGGGAAACACATTTAACCCCTTCCTCACCCCCTAGTGTTAACCCCTTCAATGCCAGTCACATTTATACAGTAATTAGTGCATATTTATAGCACTGATCGCTGTATAAATGTGAATGGCGCCAAAAATGTGTCAAAAGTGTCCGATGTGTCCGCCATAATGTCGCAGCCACGAAAAAAATGCTGATCGCCGCCATTAGTAGTAAAAAAAAATAATAAAAAATAATAATAATTCTGTCCCCTATTTTGTAAGCGCATTAACTTTTGCGCAAACCAGACGCTTCTTGCGATTTTTTTTTTTTTTTTTTACCAAAAATATGAAGAAGAATACGTATCCCCGCCTAGACTGAGAAAAAAAAATTTTTTTTTTAATTGGGCTATTTATTACAGCAACAAGTAAAAAATCTTGTTTTTTTTTCAAAATTGTCGCTCTAATTTTGTTTCTAGCGCAAAAAGTAAAAACCGCAGAGGCGATCAAATACCACCAAAAGAAAGCTCTATTTGTGGGGAAAAAAGGACGTCAATTTTGTTTGGGAGCCACTTCGCACGACCGCGCAATTGTCAGTTAAAGTGACGCAGTGCCACATGCTGAAATTTCACCTGGTCAGGAAGGGGTATATGTGCCCAGTAAGGAATTGGTTAAAGAGAAGTAGGCAGAAAGCTGAAGATAGTGTTTGCAGGAGCCTGACACGGTACCTGTTAACCACTAATCATGGATAGATTGCTTTGCAGGCTCTTGTAAAAAATAAATAAATGCAATTTTTTTTTGCAAAAGTGAACCTAGCCTTTAACCACTTCTATACAGGGCATTTTCACCCCCTTCCTGCCCAGACCAATTTTTATTTTTCATCGCTGTCGCATTTTGAATGACAATTGCGCGGTCGTGCGACGTTTTTTCCAAACAAAATAGACGCCCTTTTTTTCCCCACAAATAGAGCTTTATTTTGGTGGTATTTGATCACCTCTGCGGTTTTTATTATTTGCGCTAAAAACAAAAGAAGAGCAACAATTTTGAAAAAAAACCCACAATGTCTTTTACTTTAATAAATATCATCATTTAAAAAAAAAAATAAAAAAAATGTTTCCTCAGTTTAGACCGATACGTATTCTTCTACATATTTTTAGTAAAAAAATTGCAATAAGCGTATTTGATCGGTTTGCGCAAAAGTTCTAGCGTCTACAAAATAGGGTATAGAATTATGGCTTTTTTTTTTTTTTACTAGTAATGGCGGCGATCTGCGATTTTTATTGTGACTGTGACATTGCGGCGGACATATCGGACACTATTGACACATTTTTGGGACCTTTCACATTTACACAGCGATTAGTGCTATAAAACTGCACTGATTACTGTGTAAATGTGACTGGCAGGGAAGGGGTTAACACTAGGGGGCGCTGAAGGGGTTAAATATGTTCCCTAAAGTGTGTTCTAACTGTAGGGGGAGGGGGACTCACAAGGGGAGGAGATCGATGTGTGTTCCTCTGTACTGGGTACACACATCAGTCTCCTTACTGCTGACAGGACATGGATCTGTGTGTTTACACACACAGATCCATGGTCCTGCTGTGATTGCGGGAAATCGCGGCCGCCGGACACGCGCACCGGGTCCCGAGCAATGTGGCGGGGGGGGGGGGCGCGCACCTCCTAGCAGCCGGAAAAGCAAGGGCGTCATATGACGTCCAGTCTGAAAGACAAAAGGTTCCCGTCAACGTCATTTTAATATGACTCGGTAGGGAAGAGGTTAAAATGACACTAAACTCTGGTTAAAAAAAATCTATTAAAGTGTGTATTCTTAAAGTTGTTCTAAAGGCAGAAGTTTTTTTTTAAAATATTTTGGGTGCAACTCCCCCCCCCCACCTCCCTATATTTACCTGAGCCCCACCTCGATCCAGCAATGTGCATCAGCTCTCCTGGCTCTCTCTATCCTCATTGGCTCACACAGCACTGGGAGCCATTGGCTCCTGGTGCTGTCAATCACAGCCAGTGAGCCATAAGGAGAGAGTAGGGCCTCACTCTGTGTGTGAATGGACACCGAAAGTGTGGTTTGGGAGCGAGCCTGCTTGAGTGCCCCCATAGCAAGAGGCTTGCTATTGGGGGGAATCTGCAGAGGGGAGAAGCAGTGGAAAGAGTATGGCACAACTGCAAAGACATGGCCATCCACCTAAACTGATAGGCTGGGCAAGGACAGCATTAAAGCGGAGCTCCACCCTAAATTGGAACTCAGGCTAATCGGTACCCCCCCCCCCTCTGGTGTCACATTTGACACCTTTCAGGGGGGTGCAGATACCTGTCTATAGACAGGTATTTGCACCCACTTCTGGCCACACAGTCTGTGGGTAGACTGCGGGCAGAACGTCAGTTCCTGTCCCCCCCCCCCCCCCCACGTTGTGTTCTGGGAACACTCGGCCATAGGGAACCGGGCAGTGAAGCCGGAGCGCTTCACTTCCTGGTTCCCTCACTGAGGATGGCGGGGTGGCAGCAGAGTGACGAGCGATCGCTCGTCCTCTGCTGCGGGCGGCGCTGGACTCCAGGACAGGTAAGTGTGCTGATAATAAAAGTCAGCAGCTGCAGTATTTGTAGCTGGCTTGGCTTTTAATATTTATTTTTTCAGCGGACATCCGCTTTAACCAGAGAAGCAGTCAAGAGGCCCATGGTAACTCTGGAGGAGCTGCAGAGATCCACAGCTCAGATGGGAGAATCTGTCCACAGGACAACTATTAGTTGTGCACAAATCTGGCCTTTATTGAAGAGTGGCAAGAAGAAAGCCATTGTCGAAAAAGCCATAAGAAGTCTTGTTTGCTGTATCCCCCACATGGCTTCTCGCAAATTTCAAATGTTCTGGTCAGTTGAGACCAAAATTTAACTTTTTGGGCTAAAAGCAAAATGCTATGTGTGACAGAAAACAAACACTGCACATCACACTGAGTACACCATCCCCACCGTGAAACATGGTGGTGGCAACATCATGTTGTGGGGATGCTTTTCTTCAGCAGGGACAAGAAAGCTGGTCAGAATTAATGGAAAGATGGATGTAGCCAAATACAGGGCAATCTTAGAAGAAAACCTGTTAGAGTCTGCAAAAGACTTGAGACTGGGGTGGAGGTTCACCTTCCAGCAGGACAACGACCCTAAATAAACAGCCAGAGCTACAAAGGAATGGTTTAGATCAAAGCATGTCCATGTGTTAGAATGGCCCAGTCAAAGTCCAGACCTAAATCCAATTAAGAAAAAAAAATGCTGTTCACAGACGCTCTTCATCCAATCTGATAGAGCTTGAGCTATTTTGCAAAGAAAAATTGGCAAAAATGTCACTCTATGTACAAAGCTGGTAGAGACATCCCCAAAAAGACTTGCAGCTGTAATTGCAGTGAAAGGTGGTTCTACAAAGTTTTGACTCAGGGGGGCTGAATACAAATGCACACCACACTTTTCACAGATTTATTTGTAAAAAAAATTGAAAACCATTTATCATTTTCCTTCCACTTCACAATTATGTGCCACTGTGTGTTGGTCTTTCACATAAAAGCACAATAAAATATATTTATGTTAATGGTTGTACTTGACAAAATGTGAT
Organism: Rana temporaria; assembly: GCF_905171775.1. Taxonomy (NCBI): domain Eukaryota; kingdom Metazoa; phylum Chordata; class Amphibia; order Anura; family Ranidae; genus Rana; species Rana temporaria. The sequence goes on along the minus strand of NC_053497.1, from coordinate 83,177,745 downwards.
ATATTTCAAGGGGTATGAAGAGTTTTTTTCAAGGCACTGTACACAGAGTAAAGCTAGAACTCTTTATCTGCATAAGCTTGTATTGAAGCAAGAGGATTAGCATGCCAGCCAGGCAGCTAGACTTTGCAAAATGAGCGGTTGGCAATAGTAACTTTCATTATTCATTCAGGAAATGTTTCCTTTAAGGCCCCTTAATGCAGGGAATCTGAGCAGGCGGATGACAGGTCCGTGTCTGATTGTTGGCTTATGCAGAGCAGACAAGGACACATTCTGCTGTTCTCTATGGGTGGTCGGATAGATGCGGACCGCCTGTCCGGTTCTATACAACTGTCATCCGATCCACCAGATGGATGGGGATCTGTGTTTAGCGGACAGGATGAATGGTCCGATCGGTCCGTCAGTGTGAAAGGTTGTATCACTTTACAAGTGTTTATTGTATAACCAGGGCCGTCTTAATAGCATCATGGGCCCCTGGGCAAAGTAATGCTCTGGGGCCCCTACAATGATGACAGTGCAGGTAAACAGACATCAAGTAGGTAGGAGGCAGACTGCCTACCCATTTGCATCTATCACTCTCAGTGCTATCATGGGGCCCCCAATTTCAGGGCAGTGTGGGCTCAAGGACCAGCTGCTTTGGGGAAAGTGCAGGGGCCCCCCATGCAGCTGGGGCCCCTGGGCAGTGCCCAGGTGTGCCCTCTCATTAATACAGCCCTGTGTATAACCCAATACAAGAAGTGCCTCAAGTGTGGCCCCTGATCTCACCAAATGATCACACATTATATTCAGCACATACAATGCTAAAGAAAGCTGTCAGAGACTGCAGACACGCAACAGATGATCAATGACTACAGGCATGCTACAAGAGATGGTGAAAGACTGTAAATATTCTATAGGTGATGTTAGAGACTGGGGGCATGCTTCAGGAGACATACAGGTCAGGGTTTGACAAATTTGCTTGGAATCTAGGAGCCAGCTAAAAAAGTTAGGAGCCAGAAAACTCGCCCGTCCCGCCAAGTTCGCGTGCAGAAGCGAACACATACGCAAGTAGCGTCCGCATATGTAAACGGTATTCAAACCACACATGTGAGGTATCGTCGCGATCGTTAGAGCGAGTGCAATAATTCTAGCCCTGGCCCTCTTCCGTAACTCAAAATATGCAACTTGTAGAATTTTTTAAACGTCGCCTATGGAGATTTTAAAGGGTAAAAGTTTGTCGGCATTCCACGAGCGGACGCAATTTTGAAGCGTGACATGTTGGGTATCAATTTACTCGGCGTAGCCATATCTTTCACAATGTAAAAAAAAATTGGGATAACTTTACTGTTGTCTTATTTTTTAATTAAAAAAAAGTGTATTTTTTCCCAAAAAAAAGTGCGCTTGTAAGACCGCTGCGCAAATACGGTGTAACAAAAACTATTGCAACGATCGCCATTTTATTCTATAGGGTGTTAGAATAAAAAAATATACATAATGTTTGGGGGTTCTAATTAGAGGGAAGGAGATGGCAGTGAAAACAGTAAAAAAACACACATTAGAACAGCTGTTTTACTTGTAATGCCACCAGATAGCGCCAGGTCACAAAAGGCAGCTTGGGCCTTCACAAGGCTGCAAAGGCGTGGCCTCAACTACCGGCCGTCGTGGGCCCGCCACGATCGCGCGGTGGGGCAGGTGGGGGCGCAGGGAGATACAGGATCCTGTGTCTCCATGCGCCCCCACCTCCCCCGCCGTGATGGCCGGTAATTGAGGCCGCAAAGCCGCAGCCTCAATTACGGGCGGGCGTGAGGTCACAATTTCTTGTCGCAATTGCGACCTGGCGCCCGGATTTTGTCAAGGCCTGATACGGGTGATACTCAAAAAATTTGAATATCGTGCAAAAGTTCATTTATTTCACTAATGTAATGTAAAAGGTGAAACTAATATATGAGATAGACTCATTACATGCAAAGCAAGATAGTTTAAGCCATGATTTGTCATAATTGTGATGATTATGGCTTACAGATCATGAAAACCCCAAAGCCACAATCTCAGAAAATTAGAATATTGTGAAAAGGTGCAATATTCTAGGCTCAAAGTGTCCCACTCTAATCAGCTAATTAAGCCATAACACATGCAAAGGGTTCCTGAGCCTTTAAATGGTCTCTCAGTTTGGTTCAGTAGGAATCACAATCATGGTAAAGACTGCTGACCTGACAGTTGTGCAGAAAACCATCATTGACACCCTCCATAGGGAGGAAAAGCCTCAAAAAAGGTAATTGCAAAATAAGTTGGATGTTCCGAAAGTGCTGTATCAAAGCATATTAATAGAAAGTTATGTGGAAGAGAAAAGTGTGAAAGAAAAAGGTGCACAAGCAGCAGGGATGACCGCAGCCTGGAGAGGATTGTCAGGAAAAGGCCTTCAAAAGTGTTGGGGACTTTCACAAGGAGTGGACTGAGGCTGGAGTCAGCGCATCAAGAGCCACCACACACAGACAGATCCTGGACATGGGCTTCAAATGTCGTATTCCTCTTGTCAAACCACTCCTGAACAACAATCAATGTCAGAAGTGTCTTACCTGGGCTAAAGAAAAACAGACCTGGTCTGTTGCTCAGTGGTCCAAAGTCCTCTTTTCTGATAAGAGCAAATTTTGCATCTCATTTGGAACCAAGGACCCAGAGTATGGAGGAAGAATAGAGAGGCACACACTGCAAGATGCTTGAAGTCCAGTGTGAAGTTTCCACAGTCTGTATTGATTTGGGGAGCCATGTCATCTGCTGGTGTTGGTCCACTGTTCTTCATTAAGTCCGGGGTCACCGCTGCCTTCTACCAGGAGATTTTGGGAGCACTTCATGCTTCCTTCCGCAGATGAGCTCTATGGGGATGCTGACTTCACTTTCCAGCAGGACTTGGCACCTGCCCACACTGCCAAAAGCACCAAAACCTGGTTCAATGACCGTGGGATTACTGTGCTTGATTGGCCAGCAAACTCGCCTGACCTGAACCCCATAGAGAATCTATGGGGCATTTCCAAGAGAAAAATGAGAGACACGAGGCCGAACAATGCAGAAGAGCTGAAGACTGCTATTGAAGCATCCTGGTCTTCCATAACACCCCACTCACATTTATGACAAATCACGGCTTGAACTATCTTGCTCTGAATGTAATGAGTCAATCTCATATATTAGTTTCACCTTTTAAATTGCATTAGTGAAATAAATGCACTTTTGCACAATATTCAAATTTTTCGAGTATCACCTGTAAACTAGTGCCACATTACATGAGACTGCTAGAGATCACAAAAATAGAGAAACACAGATTATTGTCTGCAGGGGCCCCAAGGGTCACACAAAAGGCACCCTGGTGTGCCTTGAGGTTTTTTCAAGGGTGACTTGGAAAAATGCCTAGAAATCGCCCAACAAAAATGTAAACAAGCCAGAGGGTGGATCAAGACTGCCTTTTAGTTACACAAAGCCACAGGTTTTTATTGTACACCAATATGACCTTCTAGCCGCCGGCGTCCTAACAACCAATGATATCATCAGTTGAGAAGAAGGATATTGGTCGTCTGCACACCATTCTTGTTTGATTCTCCCCTGCCCATCTCCGTCAGTGCTGGGGTCACATTAGCTGAGTGATGGAGAAAAACTGAGGAAGAAGAGAAACACTGGAATACTAGTCAGTACCAGTGTTCAAAGTGTATTTGATTTGGAAGAATAAAACACCTCTAACGTTGGGTGTCCTGCAGGTGTGGATGTTGATGCATTATGTAAAACGATTAGAATAGCTTTTTATATTTTAGAATGAGATGTCTGGAGATTGTCCATAATTTTAGAGGGTCCCTTGAGATTGTCCATAATTTTAGAAGGTGCCTTGAAATTGGCCATAAATTTAGAGGTGTCTTGAGATTGTCCATAATTTTAGAGGGAGCCATGAGATTGTCCATTAATTTTAGAGGGAGCCTTGAGATTGGCCATAATTTTAGAGGGAGCCTTGAGATTGTCCATAATTTTAGAGGGAGCCTTGAGATTGTCTATAATTTTAGAAGGAACCTTGAGATTGTCCATAATTTTAGAGGGAGCCTTGAGATTGTCCATAATTTTAGAGGGAGCCTTGAGATTGGCCATAAATTTAGAGGTGTCTTGAGATTGTCCATAATTTTAGAGGGAGCCTTGAGATTGTCCATAATTTTAAAGGGAGCCTTGAGATTGTCCATAATTTTAGAGGGAGCCTTGAGATTGGCCATAAATTTAGAGGTGTCTTGAGATTGTCCATAATTTTAGAGGGAGCCTTGAGATTGTCGATAATTTTAGAGGGAGCCTTGAGATTGGCCATAATTTTAGAGGGAGCCTTGAGATTGTCCATAATTTTAGAGGGTGCCTTGAGATTGTCCATAATTTTAGAGGGTGCCTTGAGATTGGCCATAAATTTAGAGGTGTCTTGAGATTGTCCATAATTTTAGAGGGAGCCTTGAGATTGTACATCATTTTAGAGGGTGTCTTGAGATTGTCCATAATTTTAGAGGGAGTCTTGAGATTTTCCATAATTTTAGAGGGAACCTTGAGATTGTCCATAATTTTAGAGGGAGCCTTGAGATTGTCCATAATTTTAGATGGTGCCTTGAGATTGGCCATAAATTTAGAGGTGTCTTGAGATTGTCCATAATTTTAGAGGGAGCCTTGAGATTGTCCATAATTTTAGAGGGTGCCTTGAGATTGGCCATAAATTTAGAGGTGTCTTGAGATTGTCCATAATTGTAAAGGGTGCCTTGAGATTAGCCATAAATTTAGAGATGTCTTGAGATTGTCCATAATTTTAGAGGGAGCCTTGAGATTGTCCATAATTTTAGAGGGAGCCTTGAGATTGTCCATAATTTTAGAGGGAGCCTTGAGATTGGCCATAAATTTAGAGGTGTCTTGAGATTGTCCATAATTTTAGAGGGAGCCTTGAGATTGTCCATAATTTTAGAGGGTGCCTTGAGATTGGCCATAAATTTAGAGGTGTCTTGAGATTGTCCATAATTTTAAAGGGTGCCTTAACTGAAAAAAGGTTGAGGAACGCTAAGATAGATAGATCAATAGATAGATAGATATATAAAACTAAACTACCCACTATACCACAATACATAAAATCTCCTGTGTGCCCTTTATTTTCAGGTTATGTGATTTGCAGAGCTGGCACTGCAATTAAAATCAGGTATGCCGCCAAGTAGAACAACACTATTTCACAACACCAACAAAGCAATCTCTTCACATCTTTTACAGACTTGCCTAATAATAAACTGGAACTAACTCGACTAATTAAAGCAATATTTTAATTCATGCCAGGATACAGGAATGAAGTCCACAGAGGTGTGTTTCCCAACTGTCATACAACTAAAGTAGTATTGTGTACCGTATTCAGCGGAAAATTCCCAACAATCGTCCACACCATGTGCAAACCCAATGAAAGTTCCCTCCCTGGTCTTCTCTATGTAGCAGCCGCTGCCACTTCTCACCAACTTGACATTCGACAATTTAGAAAACTTTTTCCAAACCAACTTTTAGCTTTGCACTGGACTCACAGCACTGATTCCTGGGTACTAGACGACTCACTTTGCCCGTATTATTTAGTACTATAGATGGTTGCCAAGTGCTTAAGAAAAAAAAAAGAAAGAGGATTGTGGGATTGCCAAACTTTCCACAATAATTTCTGAGATCAAAGTAATGTTTTAAATATTTGGCATTTGGATACATCTGATGGAACAATATTATTGCATTTGCTGGTTTTGTGGATTCTTCCTACTCCTGCTTTCTCAATTTAGTCATATATGTACCAAATATACAAGAATTGAATATAGACAGTGTATGTGTGTGTATATATATATATACACACACACACATACGCCATGTAACTCATTATGAGTAGTTCACACTAGTGCATTGCACTGATGTATACTGCCCTATGCTTAAAACAAAAGTAAACCAGGCTCTACATTTTTCAGCTATTGAAACGCAATGCGTGTAAACGTATGTAAACGCACCGCAACACACATAGACGCAAGAGTCCAAACAATCCATTGAAGTTTCCTTTACAAATAAAGCTTACAGAAAATGAAACAAAACTACTAAAACAAGAAAAAAAAGTATTAAAATGCATCACAGCGCGTTCCAACACAACACAACGCACATGCGTTTACATGCACTACGCACACATTGTAGTATGTATGGAAACTAACACATTTTCAAAAAGAATTGCAGCATATGCTAAAATGTGACGCAATGCATGTCAACGCAGGTGCGTTTACGCGCGCTCAGTGCCCACGTTGCGGTGTGAATGGACCCTTAAAGGACTATTATCACATTCTCTAAGTAATGTCTTATATGGAAGAATACAATTGTTTAACCCATGACAGCCCAGATCCTTTATACCTACCTTGCTTTATCAGAAGTGGTCAGTGTGTGCCATGCCAGGAGCCCGGGACAGTACTGATCCTGATGATTACATCCAACAGCCAGGAAACCAGAAAACCAAACCTCAACATGTCATCATGACTCGGGAACCCCAAAAAAAGTATCCAGCAAACAGAATCCACAGCGATGGGAGTAATTGCAGAGCTCCCCCGGATCACCTGTGCCCAGTGTCAGAGGCTGGCACCTCTCCGGGTACACTTGGCTAGGGCAGCGCTGCCGGGTGCTTGTGTAACTGTGATGATCCAGCTCCTCCTTCCCGGCCTGTGTACGGAGAAGAGGGAGTGAGAGCTGGAAATAGAGAGAGGAGAGGGAGAGGGAGAGAGGCGGCACACAGAGCAACTACTGCAGAAACTAGGTCACCCACTATACACAGCACAGCCTGATCATTAGAGAGCCGGCTAATGGAGACACACTGCTGCCTGCCCCGACCTCCCTCTGCCAGCTGCCCCGATCTCCCTCTGCCCCGATCTCCCTCTGCTGCCTGCCCCGATCTCCCTCTGCTGCCTGCCCCGATCTCCTTCTGCCAGCTGCCCCGATCTCCCTCTGCTGCCTGCCCCGATCTCCCTCTGCCTCATTCTCCGACCTCCCTCTGCCAGCTGCCCCGATCTTCCTCTGCCTCGTTCTCCGACCTCCCTCTGCCAGCTGCCCCGTTCTCCGACCTCCCTCTGCCAGCTGCCCCGATCTCCCTCTGCCCCGTTCTCCGACCTCCCTCTGCCACCTGCCCCGATCTCCCTCTGTCCAATCTACGACCTCCCTCTGCTGCCTGCCCCGATGTCCCTCTGCCCACCGATCACTCCACACCTTCCACCTCTCCTCCCCATACACCTCCAATGTCCGGAGTGCGGGGGAGCTCTGCACGGTCTTCCATCAGTCCTTCCCAAACTTTTACTTCCAGAAGAACCCTTCAAATAATTTCCAGGTCTCCGGGAACCCCTACTAAAAATGACATCTCCAGCTTAGGGGGCATTAGGCGGCATTCACACCCGAGCTTCACGTTTTTGCACCTTTTTTTTTTTTGCACATATTTGCTCGTTTCGTTACAGTGTTTGAGCTTCAGGCATTTTTGTACTATAGCCTAAACAGTTTCATCTTTTGTTGCTGTGTGGACATACAGTATCAGCTTAAAAACACATGCCAATCACACATTTTTGTACACACCAGTTCAATTCTATGGGACTTAACATGTCCCAAAACATACCTATCTGCCCAAATTGAGTTACAAACGTAAGCTTAGGTTTCCACTATTGCGACTGGAAATTCACGTTATTTTGTCGCAATTTTGATGCCCGTGGTATTCTTGAGGTCTATGGTCCTCAAGTTAAGTGACACCAAAGTATCTTAACCACTTCCATACAGGGCACTTATACACCTTCCCGCCCAGACCAATTTTTAGCTTTCAGCGCTGTTGCACTTTGAATGACAATTGCACGGTCATGCTACACTGTACCCAAACAAATTTTTATCATTTTGTACCCACAAATAGAGCTTTCTTTTGGTGGTATTTGATCACCTCTGGGATATTTATTTTCTGCAAAAAAAAATATGTTTTTTTTTTGTTTCTATTATAAAACATTGTAAATAAGAACGTTTTCTCCTTCACTGATGGGCACTGACGGTACTGCACTGACGGGCACTGATAAGGCGGCACTGATGGGCACCGATGAGGTGGCACTGATGTGGTGGCATTGATGGGCACTAATATGCGGCACTGATAGGCAGCACGGATGGGCTTGGATAGGCAGCACGGATAGGTGGCACAGATGGGCACAGATAGGCAGCACGGCTGGGCACGGATAGGCGGCACGGATAGGCGGCACGGATGGGCACGGATAGGTGGCACGGATGGGCACTGATAGGCGGCACGGATGGGCACTGATAGGCGGCACGGATGGGCACTGATAGGTGGCACGGATGGGCATAGATGGGCACTATTGTATGTGTTTTACTAATGTATGCCAATCAGTGCCAAACAATGCCTGCCAATCAGTGATGCCCATTGTGGGCACTGATTGGCATCCATTGCGGCACTGATTGGCATCCATTTTTTGTGTCCTCATCCCTGGTGGTCTAGGGTGGCATACCTTTATTTTTATTTTTTTAATCCCTGGTGGTCCAGTGGGCATCCCTGGTGGTCCAGTGGGCATCCCTGGTGGTCCAGTTGGCATCCTCGGGGGGGCTGTGCTGATAATAAATCAGCACAAACCCCCCCTGTCACAGGAGCAGCCGATCGGCTCTCCTCTACTCGCGTCTGACAGACGCGAGTGAGGAAAAGCCAATTACCGGCTTTTCCTGTTTACATCGTGATCAGCCTTGATTGGACACGGCTGATCACTTGGTAAAGAGTCTCCGTGAGAGACTCTTTACCTTGATCGGTGTTGCGGGGTGTCAGACTGACACCCTGCAACAACGATCGCCGCGATGCGCGCCCCCGGGGGCGCGCAGCGGCTCAGAATCCTGAGGACGACATATGACGTCCAGTCAGGATTCTACAACCACTTTGCCGCCGTCAATTTGTCATTGGCGGGCGGCAAGTGGTTAAGTTAAGTGACAGTCCCAAGTCGCATGACAAGTCACACTACTAGCCCACTGTCTGCTGACGTCACAGATCCGGTTCAGGCTCGGGAAAGATCGTGACCATATGGTTAAGATCCACCCACATGCCTGGACTGACTCCTAGCTCAGCCTTTCAGCGAGCTGCTGAGAGCCTGAGCCGGTCGCTCCCGCCCACTCCCAGCGCGCCATTAGGGGGGGGGTGAGGGGTGGGGGCAGAGTAGAGAGCGGTGACTAACAGTCGGCAGCTCTCTGCTCAGGGGGCTCTGAGAACCGAGCAATCGCAGTGGCAATAGTGTAAGTGCAATGACCATGAGAAACACACGTTATGGTAAAACATACAAACTGTCTTTACTGCAATATTTCTGTGGAAAAGTAACAGACATATATATATATATATATTCATGTAATCAACCAAAGAGCAATAACTGAGATTAACTACTTCAGCCCCGGACCATTTTGTTGGTCAATGACCGGGCCACTTTTTGCGATTCAGCACTGCGCCGCTTTAACAATTGCGCGGTCGTGTGACGTGACTCCCGAACAAAATTGATGTCCTTTTTTTCCCACAAATAGAGCTTTCTTTTGGTGGTATTTGATCACCTCTGCGTTTTTTGTTTTTTTTGCGCTATAAACAAAAATAGAGCGACAATTTTGAAAAAAAAAAAGAATATTTTTTACTTTTTGCTATAATAAATATCTCCCAAAAATATATAAAAAATGTTTTTTTCCTCAGTTTAGGCCGATACGTATTCTTCTAAATATTTTTCGTAAAAAAAATCACAATAAGCGTTTATTGATTGGTTTGCGCAAAAGTTATAGCGTCTACAAAATAGGGGATAGTTTTATGGCATTTTTATTAATATTTTTTTTTTACTAGTAATGGCGGCGCCCTTATGGCGGACACATCGGACAATTGTGAGACATTTTTGGGACCATTGGCATTTTTATAGCGATCAGTGCTATAAAAATGCATTGATTACTGTAAAAATGTCACTGGCAGGGAAGGGGTTAACACTAGGGAGCGATCAAGGGGTTAAATATGTTCCCTCATTGTGTTCTAACTGAAGGGGGGGTGGGACTGACTAGGGGAAATGACAGATCTCTGTTCATACATTGTATGAACATACGATCAGTCATTTCTCCCCCTGAAAGAACCGGAAGCTGTGTGTTTACACACACAGCACCCGGTTCTCGCTCTGTCACGAGCGAACATGGGTGCCCAGCGGTGATCGCGCCCACAGCGCATTAGCACCAGGGGCCCCTAGTGGCCGCAATGCAAAATCACGTTATATTACGTGATTTCGCCCAGCCGAGCTGCTGCCGTAAAACTATGGTGGGCGGTTGGCAAGCGGTTAAGAGCAATATAGCTCAATACTATATTCAAGCTGCCCTCAGGGGATTCCAACCCCAAGAGTAACCCCAAGAGCAGAGGCAACACTTCAACAATGGCAACTCTATATCAGATTGGTTACTCCTACATAAATTGGCTCTATGAGTCCAGGCAGGAGGAGAGCAGAGTCCAGGCAGGAAGAGAGCAGAGGAATGCCCCTCTCGTATGTCAGACCTCTCTCTTCTGTCCCCTGACACCATAGGCCCAATTACAAACACTGTACCCATATCAACGTTCAATGAATTAACCCTAAAGGTAAACAATCCTGTACCCCTACTTCATATGCAGAGCCCTGAACATGTGTGTGTGTGCCCGTATGGCACGAGTAACTTCAGTCCCTTAGAGAAGGATGAGGCCTTGTGTCTTCAGCTAGCCATTTTTGTTGGTGCACTTAAACTCCTGAATGGCAGAGCAAAGCAATATAACTGGCACGGATTACTAAACAAAGAATGCAAGATCTTCCACAGGAAAGTGAATAAGGACAATGGTGTCTGTATACAGTGTCTCTATATCTGGGTGGCCTGATGTCCTGTGGCACTACAAGTGTCAGCAAGGTGACTAACAGCAATGATGTCTGTATACAGTGTCCATTCAACTGTATCTGTGTGCAATGTCCTTGTTTCCTGCAAATGGGCAAAAGCCCTCTCACCAATCCTGCGGTCAAGGCCCAAACAAATGTCCTGGAACAGGCAGGCTCTTCTAGTGATCTGACTGGTAACCTCACACTGGAACGCTTCACACCATCGATGCAGGTGCGTCTGGATATGCACCTGGGATCTCCCTCTCTCAGGCTGGATGTCGCTGACCAGCTGTGGATGCCCGAAACAATGCGGTGGAGTGACCCAGGAGGCAGCACCTCTCCCCTAAGTCCAGTCCCTTCACCTGCCTTGTGGTAACTCAATTCCCTCAGGAAATAAAGATGGAGTCTTTTTTTTCCCTCTCCTCAGAGCAGGCTTGCTCTTATAGTTCTGGGTCCATAGACAGCAATGGGGTCGTTTTAGATGGGGACTACATATCCCAGAATCCTTTGCAGCTGCTGCTGTTAAAGGCCTTCTCATTGGTTCCTGTAATTGCCTTCACTCTGATTGGCTCCCTCTCCTCCTGCCAATAGGAACACAGGGGAGGATTCAGAGTAAACAGCTCTGTGTGAGTCAGTGAATAGAAAATAAGGGAGGGGGGGAAATCCCCCTCAGATGCTAACAGGCACTTCCTTCCTCACAGACGAACCTAGGCCAGCTTGGCCAGGCCGCGGGATATGCAGGGCACCTGCTACATTAGGATTGCATGCAGGTTTGCAATCTCTGTATAGCAGAGCTCAAGCTGGTGAAGGGAGAAACAGCAAAAATCAGTTGTGGTGCTGTTCTCATGTGCTAACAAGGGACAAACTGATAAAAGAAAAAAAGTAGAGTAACAAAGAGATGAGCTCCTCAGTCTGCAGCTTCTCCTTTCATTGTCCAATCACAGGCTTAGGGAGAGACATGGCTTTTAAGTGTTACTTAAATGCAGCAAATTAAAGGTTTCCTGACTTGCCAGAGTTCTGTTGTGTGGCAGAGTTGTGTACATCACAGGACTGAATGTACTGAAATAAAAAAAGTTTTGTGTATTTAGCTATGTGACATGAGTTCAGCTTTAAAGTGGACTATTCAGTAACTTTACAAGTCCAAATGCATACATTCCTGACATGTCAGTTTAGTGACTTTGCGTGAGCTAAGATGATTTCATCAGATCGCTGCGGGCAGGAGATAGTGTTTAATCAGTTTGCTCTTCCCAGTAATCACTCAGACAATATATTGTAACTTTATAGTAAATTGCAATCTGAGAGGCTTCAATAGGAGCTGATCTGTGTCATACATTTGTGAACACTCAGTCCAGGTACATGTTGACCCTGGATGATGTCTGCACCAAGATGGCTCCATCCTTTAATAAATACTTGTACCTGTTACATGTACACATTACTTATTATTTATGCATTTAAAACAAAACAATATAGTTACATCACCTGTGACCATAGGTGTGCGCAGCCTATTGCATTAGGGTGTGCACCCCAAATCTCAAACACAAATGAATGCCGCCTGCTGTCACAGAAAGGAGGCTCTGGTGGTGGGAGATAGTTGATTGGGAGCATATTACGTTACACCCTAAATACGAGTGTAACGTGTTCCATACTGTTGAACCTAGCCTTTAATATAATGGGGGCATTTACACTGGCATCCCCAACCACCCACCTGCCGGACGGAAGAAAAATAGGGTTTTCTTCCATCCGCAAAAGCGGATCTTTGCGGACACGGATGGTTGCGGACGTTAGCGGATACATCATCCGCTAACGTCTGCAATCCCATAGGGAACCATTACAAGTCCGTAAACGGACTTGTAATAAACGGACCGTACGTCTGAAAGGGGCCATATGTGTCAACCACTTGAAAAAGAGTATTGAGTATTGTCAGAAATGAGCCAGTGTTTTACGTGGAAGGCACCCATCAGGTTAGAATGAAGATGTTCCAGACTATTGGAACACCAAGGGTACCAATGTATTTGAAGATTATTGGAGACTGGTAAACTGACCAACCACCCTGATACTGGGGAACTGGTAAAAGCGACCCTTGGTTTCCTTAATCATTTAAGTTATTAAAAGTTGAAAAGGTTACAATTGTATCATTGTTTGTTTCTGTTATACAGTAAGAGCCGGTTCACACTGGGGCGATCCGACTTCCAGCGCGACTTCCAGAGGCGATTCCGACACGACTTTAATGTGAACCACAGGGCGACCTGAGGCGATCTGGGGCGATTTATAAATCGCCTCCAGGACAGGGAATGTCAGAAATGGCCAATCAGAGCTACTAAGCTCTTCTGACATCATTCTTCTTCCTGTTTGATTTCTTCTTCCCTGTTCCCTGTTTTCCTGTGTCTAAAATGCTCTCTGTGCGTTACAATAGATCAGGGATCTATTGTTGTTGGGGGATATGTTGTTCCTGCCAGGGATCTAGTTTTGTCAAGGATCTATTGTTGTTCTCATGTGAACTTGTGTTCCCATCAGGGATCTATTGTTGTTGGGGATCTGTTGTTCCTGCCAGGGATCTAGTTTTGTCAAAGATCTATTGTTGTTCTCATGTGAATTTGTGTTCCGATCAGGGATCTATTGTTGTTGGGGGATCTGTTGTTCCTGCCAGGGATCTAGTTTTGTCAAGGATCTATTGTTGTTCTCATGTGAACTTGTGTTCCCATCAGGGATCTATTGTTGTTGGGGATCTGTTGTTCCTGCCAGGGATCTAGTGTTGTCAAGGATCTATTGTTGCTCTCATGTGAACTTGTGTTCCGATCAGGGATCTATTGTTGTTGGGGGATCTGTTGTTCCTGCCAGGGATCTAGTTTTGTCAAAGATCTATTGTTGTTCTCATGTGAACTTGTGTTCCGATCAGGGATCTAGTGTTGTCAAGGATCTATTGTTGTTCTCATGTGAACTTGTGTTCCGATCAGGGATCTATTGTTGTTGAGGGATCTGTTGTTCCTGCCAGGGATCTAGTGTTGTCAAGGATCTATTGTTGTTCTCATGTGAACTTGTGTTCCGATCAGGGATCTATTGTTGTTGGGGGATCTGTTGTTCCTGCCAGGGATCTAGTTTTGTCAAAGATCTATTGTTGTTCTCATGTGAACTTGTGTTCCGATCAGGGATCTATTGTTGTTGAGGGATCTGTTGTTCCTGCCAGGGATCTAGTGTTGTCAAGGATCTATTGTTGTTCTCATGTGAACTTGTGTTCCGATCAGGGATCTATTGTTGTTGAGGGATCTGTTGTTCCTGCCAGGGATCTAGTGTTGTCAAGGATCTATTGTTGTTCTCATGTGAACTTGTGTTCCGATCAGGGATCTATTGTTGTTGGGGGATCTGTTGTTCCTGCCAGGGATCTAGTTTTGTCAAAGATCTATTGTTGTTCTCATGTGAACTTGTGTTCCGATCAGGGGTCTAGTGTTGTCAAGGATCTATTGTTGTTCTCATGTGAACTTGTGTTCCGATCAGGGATCTATTGTTGTTGAGGGATCTGTTGTTCCTGCCAGGGATCTAGTGTTGTCAAGGATCTATTGTTGTTCTCATGTGAACTTGTGTTCCGATGAGGGATCTATTGTTGTTGAGGGATCTGTTGTTCCTGCCAGGGATCTAGTGTTGTCAAGGATCTATTGTTGTTCTCATGTGAACTTGTGTTCCGATCAGGGATCTATTGTTGTTGGGGGATCTGTTGTTCCTGCCAGGGATCTAGTTTTGTCAAAGATCTATTGTTGTTCTCATGTGAACTTGTGTTCCGATCAGGGATCTAGTGTTGTCAAGGATCTATTGTTGTTCTCATGTGAACTTGTGTTCCGATCAGGGATCTATTGTTGTTGAGGGATCTGTTGTTCCTGCCAGGGATCTAGCTTTGTCAAGAATCTATTGTTGTTCTCATGTGAACTTGTGTTTCGATCAGGGATCTATTGTTGTTGGGGATCTGTTGTTCCTGCCAGGGAACTAGTTTTGTCAAGGATCTATTGTTGTTCTCATGTGAACTTGTGTTCCCATCAGGGATCTATTGTTGTTGGGGATCTGTTGTTCCTGCCAGGGATCTAGTTTTGTCAAAGATCTATTGTTGTTCTCATGTGAATTTGTGTTCCGATCAGGGATCTATTGTTGTTGGGGGATCTGTTGTTCCTGCCAGGGATCTAGTTTTGTCAAGGATCTATTGTTGTTCTCATGTGAACTTGTGTTCCCATCAGGGATCTATTGTTGTTGGGGATCTGTTGTTCCTGCCAGGGATCTAGTGTTGTCAAGGATCTATTGTTGCTCTCATGTGAACTTGTGTTCCGATCAGGGATCTATTGTTGTTGGGGGATCTGTTGTTCCTGCCAGGGATCTAGTTTTGTCAAAGATCTATTGTTGTTCTCATGTGAACTTGTGTTCCGATCAGGGATCTTGTTGTCAAGGATCTATTGTTGTTCTCATGTGAACTTGTGTTCCGATCAGGGATCTATTGTTGTTGAGGGATCTGTTGTTCCTGCCAGGGATCTAGTGTTGTCAAGGATCTATTGTTGTTCTCATGTGAACTTGTGTTCCGATCAGGGATCTATTGTTGTTGGGGGATCTGTTGTTCCTGCCAGGGATCTAGTTTTGTCAAAGATCTATTGTTGTTCTCATGTGAACTTGTGTTCCGATCAGGGATCTATTGTTGTTGAGGGATCTGTTGTTCCTGCCAGGGATCTAGTGTTGTCAAGGATCTATTGTTGTTCTCATGTGAACTTGTGTTCCGATCAGGGATCTATTGTTGTTGAGGGATCTGTTGTTCCTGCCAGGGATCTAGTGTTGTCAAGGATCTATTGTTGTTCTCATGTGAACTTGTGTTCCGATCAGGGATCTATTGTTGTTGGGGGATCTGTTGTTCCTGCCAGGGATCTAGTTTTGTCAAAGATCTATTGTTGTTCTCATGTGAACTTGTGTTCCGATCAGGGGTCTAGTGTTGTCAAGGATCTATTGTTGTTCTCATGTGAACTTGTGTTCCGATCAGGGATCTATTGTTGTTGAGGGATCTGTTGTTCCTGCCAGGGATCTAGTGTTGTCAAGGATCTATTGTTGTTCTCATGTGAACTTGTGTTCCGATGAGGGATCTATTGTTGTTGAGGGATCTGTTGTTCCTGCCAGGGATCTAGTGTTGTCAAGGATCTATTGTTGTTCTCATGTGAACTTGTGTTCCGATCAGGGATCTATTGTTGTTGGGGGATCTGTTGTTCCTGCCAGGGATCTAGTTTTGTCAAAGATCTATTGTTGTTCTCATGTGAACTTGTGTTCCGATCAGGGATCTAGTGTTGTCAAGGATCTATTGTTGTTCTCATGTGAACTTGTGTTCCGATCAGGGATCTATTGTTGTTGAGGGATCTGTTGTTCCTGCCAGGGATCTAGCTTTGTCAAGAATCTATTGTTGTTCTCATGTGAACTTGTGTTTCGATCAGGGATCTATTGTTGTTGGGGATCTGTTGTTCCTGCCAGGGAACTAGTTTTGTCAAGGATCTATTGTTGTTCTCATGTGAACTAGTGTTTCGATCAGGGATCTATTGTTGTTGGGGATCTGTTGTTCCTGCCAGGGATCTAGTTTTGTCAAGGATCTATTGTTGTTCTCATGTGAACTTGTGTTCCTTTCAGGGATCTATTGTTGTTGGGGGATCTTTTGTTCATGCTATTGAGCTAATGTTGTCAATGATCTATTGTTGTTCTCATGTGAACTTGTGTTCCCATCAGGGATCTATTGTTGTTGGGGGATCTGTTGTTCCTGCCAGGGATCTAGTGTTGTCAAGGATCTATTGTTGTTCTCATGTGAACTTGTTTTCCGATCAGGGATCTATTGTTTTTGGGGGACCTAATTGTTCCTGCCTGGGATCTAGTGTTGTCAAGGATCTATTGTTGTTATCATGTGAACTAGTGTTCCGATCAGGGATCTATTGTTGTTTTTGTCATTTGAAGTAGTGTTCCTCTTAGGGATCTACTTTTTTGGGGAATCTATGGTTCCTGTCTGCATCTACTATTGCCAGCATGGGATATACTGTTCCTGCCAGGGGATCTATTGATGCCGGTGTGCTCTATTGTTGCTGTCTTCAAGAGGGAGTTCATGCCGCCATTCTCTGTGCAAACAAGTGGCATGTATGGAACTACAACCAGCATGCCTAGGCAAGGAAAATAGACATATAATAAAAAGGTTAAATGTACTTTTGGCAGTGCGGTCGGTCTCAGACAATATGCCCCAATCCTCAAAGGTCAGGCGAGAAATGTCCAGCCAGGCATTGTCCCTCTTCATTTGGTCCTTGTAAAAGGGGTCCCTCTTGTCGTAGAGGCATGGTCTCTCTTTTACCAGCCTCATAAGGGACTCATTATCCACGGCCTTCTTCCTAACTCTGGCAGCAATGCTGCAAACAGAGACAACGTACTAAGAAAGTGAAAGTAATCCGTGCCAAGAAGGTGGGGGCTGCCTGGGGACAGGGGAGTACCTGGTGGCTTCTGGGTAAATTCCTCTCTGCTTCTGGCAAAATCGCCTCACTATGAACAGGGATCAGACTTGAAAGCTACTTCCATTGAAATCAATGGGTAGGAATCGCCTACAAGTCGGATTGAAGTCGTACAGGAACTTCTTTTGAAGTCGGATCGCCTTGAGTCGTGTGTATTAACACCAGTCCCATTCACTTGCATTGTTTTTCTTGACAGCACGACTTGGGACGACTTGAGGCGATTTCAAGTCGGATCACAAATCGCCCCAGTGTGAACCGGCTCTCAGAGTATGGGAAAATAGCGTTTTCAGTTCCACCGTGTACACAAATAGTAAATTTATAGATTCACTTTGTTTCTTCATACATTAATCTTCATTAGACACAAAAAAATAATTATATGGCAAAATAATAGTAACAAATAATAACAGGGAAATAATAATATGATTCAGCATAAATACAAAAATAAACATTTACAGTATGCAAGTGGCAGAAGTAGTCCTGTGCCTAAATGTACTGTAGATCAGCAAACACTAAACTACAGACTAAACTATTTTAGCTGCCAAATCTTATGTGTAGAGAAGTGGGAGCTCCAATTGCATCTAACGAAAAAGACAAAAAAAGTAGCGCAAAGAACCTCCATAATGTAGTAAGCATTAGACAATTTCATAATGAAAAGATTGATACATTGCATTCACAATCCTAATTGCCATAGGAAAGAACTGGACAGTAAAAGGTTGTGCACATCCAGCCCATTTGAGCAATAAAGTGGTTGCCCTGGTTCTGGTAAGTGGTTCTTTACCCAAGGCCATGGAAGTTGCTTTACAGCTTTTATGGACTTGACTTGCCAAACGTTTTACTCTTCAAAGCTTTCTTCTTCTGGCATTTAATTTGTGAATTCAATGTATTACCTTTCTAACTGCTTGCTGACCATATACTGTATATATACAGCAGCAAGGCGGCTCTCCTGCGCACAGACGAATGCGCGCTGCTGGCGACCCACTAATGCTGTGATTGGACACAGCAGGAGCCAATCAGCGGGTCTGGTGGACTCGATGTGCGCCAGGACCCGCCGATCAATTGGGATACAAGCAAAACGGTGGTCTGCCTATGTAAACAAGGCAGACTGCCTTTGTATCAGTAGGGAAGGTATTGATCCTGTGTTTCTGCAAAGTAGGAACATGGGTCTCTGCCTTTCCATAGTTAAAGCACCTCCCACACAGTAACCAAGCACATGTTAGGCACACAATTACCCCTTGGTCGCCCCTGATGTTAACTCCTTCCCAACCAGTGTCAGTACAGTGAGAGTGCATATTTTAACCACTGATCAATGTACAAATGTCACAGGTTCACAAAAAAGTGTCAAAAGTGTCACTGAGGGGGTTATTAATGAAAGGCAAATCCAAGTGCAAAGTGTATTTGAAATTGCACTGGTAGTGCACTTGGAAGTGCAGTCGCTGTAAATCTGAGGGGTAGATCTGAAATTAGTGGAAGCTCTGCTGATTTTATTATCCAATCACGTGCAAGCTAAAATGCTGTTTTTTTATTTTTCTTGCATGTCCCCCTCTGGTCTACAGTGACTGCATTTTCAAGTGCACTTTGCAATTGTAGTTTGTAGTGCAAAATGGATTTGCCTTTAGTAAATGACCCCCTTAGTGTCGGATTTGCACGCTGCAATGTCGCAGTCCCGCTAAAAGTCACTCATCGCCCCCATTACTAGTAAAAAAAATGAATACATTTACAAACCATGCATTTTAAAGCACATTTGAAGAGTGCTCAGCAGCCCAGCTTGTTCAGTGCCCAGCAGCCCAGCCTTACCTGTGATCAGTGCAAAGCGAGCAAGGAGAGAAGATGGATTATACAGAACGGGGATCTCTTGTTTACCCCGCACGGCCGCTGTCCTCAGATGACACAGGCTGCATGGTGGACACAGGCTGCATTGGTGGACACAGGCTGGCTGCATTGGTGGGCAGGGATACAGTTGTTGTTGCTGTTTATATTTATTTTTATAACTTAATTCTGCATAAAACATTTAAGTGTCATTTCATGGAGATAATTTATGAGGGCATGTTTGTGTTTAGGGGCAGAATTAGGGACAGGGCAGAGCTGGGTTGGGTGGGGCAACTGGTGGTGAGTAACCCTTGAGGCCTGACTAGTAGCTCAGGACTTGAAATTTTGAGCCCTGAATATATCCTATAGTTTGTAGATGCTATAACTTTTGCACGAACCAATCAATATATACGCTTATTGGGATTTGTTTTACCAAAAATATGAAGAAGAATGCAAATTGGTCTAAATTTATGAAGAAATCTTTTTTTTACATTTTTTATTGGATGTGTTTTATAGTAGAAAGTAAAAAACATAGTTTTTTTTTTTTTCAAAATTGTCTGTCTTTTTTTGTTTATAGTGCAAAAAATAAAAACCGTAGCAGTGATCCAAAACCTCCAAAAGGAAACTTTATTTGTGGGAAAAAGGGACATAAATCTTATTTGGGTACAGCGTCGCACAACTGCGCAATTGTCAGTTAAAGTAAGGCAGTGCCGTATTGCAAACATGGTCTGGTCATATCTTGTTAGAAACTGATAATATCTGCTATTCTGGGTTTCATTTACCTAACAACATTTATAGTACAATGTTAGTAAAGGCTTATTTTTTCAATTTGAAAGCCAAATAATCTTTTAAATACACCTTTATGACAGCAAGTGGTTGACAAATCTTAAGTCATTTATGTATATCTATTTCCTGTGTTGTCATTGTTATTCAAGGAACCCATATTGTTTTAAATATTGAAAAATGATTATTGCTATGCATTTATTTTGTCCATGGTTTACCAGTTACCACTCATTAAGCTGTCATTCTAAATGGAAGATGACAGCTATACCTTAGGATGCACAGATTACTTTAAGGCCCCGTACTCACGACCAAACATGTCTGCTGAAACTGGTCCGCGGACCAGTTTCAGCAGACATGTTTGGCCGTGTGTAGGCACGAGCGGACCATTTTCGGGCGGATCGGACAGGTTTCCAGCGGACAACTGTTTCCTGGACTTGCTTTAAAACAGTCCGCTGGAAACCTGTCCCCCGACATGTACGGTCGTCTGTACAGACCTACCGTACATGTCCGGCCGCCCGCCATCCCTCGCATGCGTCGAATGACTTTGACGTATGCGTGGAAGCATTTTAAAGGCAGGCCGCCCACGTCGCCGCGTTATTGTCGCGGCGACACCGCGTCATCGACGCGGCGACACCGCGGACACGCCCCGCGTATTGTTTACGCGCGGACTTCTGTTCGATGGTGTGTACAGCCATCGAACAGAAGTCCCCGGGCAGACATGTCCGATGAAAACGGTCCGCGGACCGGTTTCATCGGACATGTCTGCTCGTGAGTACTCGGCCTACAACAAATTCTTTGGTGAAGTGGCAAACAGCATTTCTATATACACTATATTACCAAAAGTATTGGGATTCCTGCCTTTACACACACTGGTGCGCAGTCATGTTGGAACAGGACGTTTTGGAAATTATCCAAAATGTCTTGATATGCTGACGCCTCCACTGGAACTAAGGGGCCAAGCCCAACCCCTGAAAAACAACCCCACGCCATAATCCCCCTCCACCAAATAATTTGGACCAGTGCACAAAGCAAGGTTCATAAACACATGGATGAGCGAGTTTGGGGTGGAGGAACATGACTGGCCTGCACAGAGTCCCGACCTCAACCTGGTAGAACGCCTTTGGGATGAATTAGAGAGGAAACTGCGAGCCAGGCCTTCTCGTCCAACATCAGATCCTGACCTCACAAATGCGCTTCTGGAAGAATGATCAAACATTCCCATAGACACACTCCTAAACCTTGTGGACAGCCTTCCCATGTCAAAATTGAACCATATGGACTAAGACTGGGATGCCATTAAATTCCATGTGCGTTTAAAGGCAGGTGTCCCAATACTTTTGGTAATATAGTGTATATCGGAAAACAGATTTGATGCATTGTGGCAGGTATAATGTCCCCAGCAGGTAAGATGCAGTTTCATCAGGAAGGTTTTTCACCACATGGATCCCCTACCATACACAGGGGTCCCTATGGCTATTGAAAAGCACTTGGGCAAGATGGACCTAGCATTGAATCTCTTCAGACCCATCCTTTTGCTCTTTTCCTGCTATATGTAATATTTAGCATACAAATAGAACTATCTGTTATTAGCAAAAGGTAAGTGAACCAACAATGCACTAGCTTAAAGGAACCTATTTAGAAAAACAAACAAAAAACCTTTACAACCCCATTAAAGTATAATTCTAAAGGCAAAGCTTGTTTGTTGTTTTGAACACAGTAGAGGATTGATGTCTGTGGCCGGTGCCGGCCCAAGACATTGTGCTGCCTGGGACCAAGAATGAAATGCTGCCCCCCCAAAAAAAATCACGCCCATGGCTCTATACATGTATATAGAGGACCTGTCATGGCTATATACATGTATATAGGAGTATAAAGGGACCTGTGCATTGCCGGCGGCCACAATGTATTTTGCGCAAACTAATCAACGCACACTAATTGTGTTTTTTTTGGTACCAAAAATATGTCGAAGAATACATATTGGCCTAAACTGATGAAGAAATTCATTTTTTTATACATTTTTGGGATATTTATTATAGCAAAAAGTAAAAAATATGGGGGGGGCAGAGCAAGTGATGGTGGGGGCAAAAGGATTGTTCACCATTTATTGCATCCCCCCTTGAGACTGCATCCCCTTGGGTGGCTTAGGCAGCTATACTTGTATTAAATCTCCCGCCCAGCTGCTTGTAGATCTCCTTTCATTGCACACTGCGGGCAATACAGGGAGTAGGAGTGGGAGGGGTTAGGCAGGTCCAAATGGCAGCGCAGTGTGGGATTAGACAGTGAAGTGAGGAAGGGGCTGGGGAAAGGTAGTGACAGGACACGGAGCGCAGCGTTCTGGCAGGCAGCGGGCTCAGGATAGATACTGTGGTAGTACTGTAAAGATGGCCCTGCATCTCCTTCCAGCCAGCAGGGGGGGGGGGGGGCGGCAGGTGCTTGTGAAACTTTCTCCTCTCCTCCTCTATAGCGCCTGGGTGCCGCACACGGCAGGCTGTCAGCGAGGGGGGGCGGCGGGTGCTTGTGAAACTTTCTTCTCTCCTCCTCTATAGCGCCTGGGTGCCGCGCACGGCAGGCTGTCAGCAGGGGGGGGCAGCGGGTGCTTGTGAAACTTTCTCCTCTCCTCCTCTATAGCGGGCTGGCTGGCGGACGTCAGAATGCCGCTCTCCCACAAGTGCCGCCTGGTACCCATGGTACCACCCGGTCCCATCATAGGGCCGGCCCTGTCTGTGGCCCGTTAAGGAGATTCACTCTCTCAACCTGTCCTGTTTGCCATTATCATTGAAAGTGAAGGTAAAAAAAAATCCCATATTTTGGGCTGTCCCCAGAAAAACAAGAGAAATGTAGACATTAGTTCTGGTGACCTGAGGGTCTCCAAGGAATTCCCTTCATTCGTAGGGATTTCCTCTTACTTCCTGTTTTAGCTATGAAACAGGAAGTGGTAAATCTCCCCAATTGCAGGCAAAAAAGAAAATCTGTCAGGAAAGCTCTGCCCAATCAGGGCATAGAATGGACTGTGCAGTGCATTGTGGGGCACTTGGCGGGTAAAAAACCTGCCGAATGCCCCGCAAATTTGGGTGTTCACCAAACAGGTGATGTTCGGGATGAACCGTTTGCCTAACACAATTTATGATTATGAACCTTATAAAAACTGGAAAGCAGGCACAAAATCTGAAACGTGTTACTGTAATGCCGCGTACACACCATCACTTTATGTGATGAAAAAAAACTACATTTTTTGTGAAGTAAAAAAACAACGTTTTTGAAACTTCATTTTCAAAAACGACGTTGCCTACACACCATAGTTTTTTCAAAATGCTCTAGCAAAGCGCGGTTACGTTCAGCACTCTTTTCCATTGAAGCTCGCTTCATAACTTGCTTCTGAGCATGCGCGGGTTTAAAGACGTTGTTTTAAACGTCGTTTTGCCCACACACTATCATTTTAAATGACACAAAAAACGACGTTTTGAAAAACGACACAAAAAATTGAAGCATGCTCGAATTTTTGACATTTTCCCCACACACGGTCATTTAAAATGACGTTTTTAAAAATGATGTTTTTTTTCAAGTGATGGTGTGTACGCGGCATTAGAATCCTAGTACTTATTACTGGAATAAAGTGGAGTGATATTCATAAGCACAATTCTGATTGGTTTACAAAATCCTGTGCAATGTATTATATGATAATAATCTATAAGCGTCTCTCCAGAATTAGAATGATTGCTCTATATGATTCTTAGAGGCGTCTCCTCCTTTTTCTGTACATCCTGCAAATGTCTTTTGGATTCTAGGAAAATAATTTTCTCCGAAACCACTCCCATAGCAAAACGTTGTCTGTTGTAAGAGGCCAATGGCGACAAGAACAGTGTTTTGGTGACGAACTTGTAGTGTGCACATTCTGTTTATTCCATGACAGGATACTGGCCTGTATCCTTCCAAGCTATGCAATCCAGACATGAGCAAATTAAGGCCAGGTTTACAGAATGTCAGCAATGCTTCTTAGTCTGGAAACTTAACTCAGCTATTCAGCTGGCATGGAAGGACTGATACACCGAAAGCAGATAATAGAACGTCAGGAATTACTCTGTGCCCATCAACTAGCATGACAAGCAGAGCAAAACCTCGCAACTGTCTGTCTGCTGAACTGATGACTCCTGCAGCCAGCACTCTGTGGTGGAGTCCATTACCATAATACAGTATACTGGGAAGTAACTTACAAACCTCTTGCAAAAACTAGGTCAGCGATCTCCTGGCTAAGTCGTTTATGACCTTATTAGGGACAGGGCGGACTGGATCAGACTGAAACGCATGACAGATGAATGATTCATCTGTTTTTATGCTCTCCCATCGCTTCACAGCCAGCGTAAGAATTCACACGGCTTTTCCAATGTGCAAAGATATTATTGGAAGAGTCGTGAGGAGTTATATAAGTCACTCACCCTGTACACTACTGTGCATGGAGCCTACTAGCTGCAGACTAAATGTGGGCCAACGCTCGTGTGAGAGGCTACTTACTGTATTTAAAGCTACAGGTTTTATCCCAATGCAAATAAGACTGGATCTATCTGGGAATACAGCACCTCTTAAAGAGGAGTTCCACCTAAAAATGGAACTTCCTCTTAACCCACTCCTCGCCCCCTTACATGCCACATTTTTTTTGGGGGGGAGTGGGGGCTTCAGGAGAAGGGGACTTCCTGTCCCACTTCCTCCTTCCGCCGAGGGGCTGGAAAGGCGATTAGCTTAATCGCCTTTTCACAGCCCCTCCCTGTAGGCGAGCGCCTGTCCAATCGGACGGCACCGCGCCGCTCGCGCATGCGCACTGCCGCTCGCGCATGCGCAGTGGGTGCCCGGCCGTGAAGCCGAAAGCTGTCACAGCCGGGTGCCCACACTAAGAATGAAGACGCCGGCGAGGGGTGCGAGGAGCGGAGCCCCGGCCGGCGCGTCGCTGGAGCCGTGGAGCAGGTAAGTGTCAGTTTATTAAAAGCCAGCAGCTACACTTTTTGTAGCTGCTGACTTTAAATTAACTTAAAAAAAAGGTGGAAAACCCCTTTAAAGGGAAAGTGTGATGTATTTTCAGTGAGTGCGTTTTCAGAATTATTATTGCAGTGTTTACCTTAACCACC
Source organism: Rana temporaria (assembly GCF_905171775.1). Taxonomy (NCBI): domain Eukaryota; kingdom Metazoa; phylum Chordata; class Amphibia; order Anura; family Ranidae; genus Rana; species Rana temporaria. The sequence continues at coordinate 83,152,656 of NC_053497.1, read as the reverse complement.
ATTTTTCAGCTTTCAGCGCTGTCATTCACTTTAAATGACAATTGCGCGGTCATGCAACACTGTACCCAAATGACATTTTTATCATTTTTTTCCCCACAAATAGAGATTTCTTTTGATGGTATTTGATCACCTCTGCGGTTTTTATTTTTTGCGCTATAAACAAAAGAAGAGCGACAATTTTGAAAACAAAGCAATATTTTTTACTTTTTGCTATAATAAATATCCCCCAAAAATATATTAAAAAAACGAATTTTTTCCTCAGTTTTGTCCGATACGTATTCTTCTACATATTTTTGTTAAAAAAAAAATCGCAATAAGCGTATATTGATTGGTTTGCCCAAAAGTTATAGCGACTACAAAATAGGGATGTGGATCTGTGTGTTTACAGACACACAGATCCACGGTCCTGCTCAGTTACCGGGCAATGGTGGGTGCTCGACGGACATCGCGGCCACCGGGCACGCGCATCGGGTCCCCAGTGACGCGGCGGGGCTCCAGGCCCACTAGTGGTTCAGGAAGGCGAAGACGTCATATGACGTCCTCCCAGAACGAGAGGCTTATCGTCCCGCCGTCATATGATGGTGGGCGGTAAGCTAGTGGTTAAAGTGATTTTGATGTGACTTTCACATTTCTACATATCCCATATTTTTTAAATTGTATTAAAGAGGAACTGCATTGTTTATAATGTGATTCTGTACTTGCCAAATATGCTGCAGAAATCTCCCTGTCTGGCTGCATCCATTTTAACTGTGGGCAGCTGAAGCCGTTGCCTGTTCACTTCCAGGATTTACGCAGACACACCTCCAGCTCTGCAGCTCTCATTGGCCCTCTTATGACTCTTAGGAGTGAGAGCGAGAGCTGTGCATGTAGGGTGACCACATTTCCAAACTGCTATTAAGGGACACTCCTCAGCATGCATTGGTTGGTGACATCACAAGGGGGCAGTGCCACCATGTGACATCGCTGGATGGTCCCGCCTCTTACCTATTTAAGCATTTGTTTCATGCATGTTAGCCCAACATTGAAGGCGACCACTTAGAGACCACTTAGAATCACAGGGGGTTATCCTCAAAAGAGATACTCCGACTTAACTGCTGTTCAGTCTGTGTGTAACTTTGGAAACGATCCTCAAAAGGCTTTTTCCAAAGTTACACAGAAGATCCGGCATGTGTAATTGAATTACACTGCCTAATTTTAGGATGCAGTACCGCATCCGCCGCTGGGGGCATTTCGAGTCGAAATGCCGTTGCTAGTATGCAAATTAGCACTTAAGGCGATCCACAAAGCTTTCTAGCTTCCTTTTTGCGCCGTAAGTGTTATTTTGCAAGTGTAAAATTAGGGCTCGTTTTACAAAGTGTAAAGTTAGTAACACCTTGTAAAGGCCCATTCCAGCGACGGCATTTGGTATGCTTTCCCGAGGGAGAACTCCACGGCAATTTGTAAAAAACAAAACCGGCATGGGTTCCCCCCCAGGAGCATACCAGGCCCTTAGGTCTGTCATGGGTTGTAAGGAGACCCCCCCACGCCGAAAAATTGACGTAGGGGGTCCCCCTACAATCCATACCAGACCCGTATCCAAAGCACGCTACCCAGCCGGCCAGGAAGGGAGTGGGGACGAGCGAGCGCCCCCCCCTCCTGAGCCGTGCCAGGCCGCGTGCCCTCAACATGGGGGGGTTGGGTGCTCTGGGGCAGGGGGGCGCACTGCGGGCCCCCCCACCCCAGAGCACCCTGTCCCCATGTTGATGAGGACAGGACCTCTTCCCGACAACCCTTGCCATTGGTTGTCGGGGTCTGCGGGCGGAGGCTTATTGGAATCTGGGAGTCCCCTTTAATAAGGGGGCCCCCAGATACCGGCCCCCCACCCTAAGTGAATGGATATGGGGTACATCGTACCCCTATCCATTCACCTGGAGGCAAAAAGTAAAATGTAGTAAACACACAACACAAGGCTTTTTAAAATAGTTTATTATTCTGCTCCGGAGGCCCCCCCTGTCTTCGTTATTAGCTCAATTACCAGGGGGGGCTTCTTCTTCCACTCTCCGGGGGTCTTCTCCGCTCTCCGGGGGTCTTCTCCGCTCTCCGGGGGTCTTCTCCGGACTCCGGGGGGCTTCTTCCATCTTCTCCCCTCTTCCGCTCTTGACTCGGCGAACCCCGGTTCTTCTTCAGCTTTCCGGTGCCTTCTTCTTCAGCGCTGGCTGCCTGCTATGTTTGTGTGTTAGCTCGATTTCAAACAGGCAGCCGGCGCGGTCTTCTGTGGCGTCATCTTCTCTTCTGGTCTTCTGTTCTTCCGATGTTGCCTCGTCGCCTGTTGTCGCTGTAATGATGGAAGCGCGCCTTGCATCACATTTATATAGGCATCACCGTCCCATCATGCTCCGGCAGGTACCCACGTGGTGGGTGCCTACCCACGTGCACCCACCACGTGGGTACCTACCGGAGCATGATGGGACGGTGATGCCTATATAAATGTGATGCAAGGCGCGCTTCCATCATTACAGCGACAACAGGCGACGAGGCAACATCGGAAGAACAGAAGACCAGAAGAGAAGATGACGCCACAGAAGACCGCGCCGGCTGCCTGTTTGAAATCGAGCTAACACACAAACATAGCAGGCAGCCAGCGCTGAAGAAGAAGGCACCGGAGAGCTGAAGAAGAACCGGGGTTCGCCGAGTCAAGAGCGGAAGAGGGGAGAAGATGGAAGAAGCCCCCCGGAGTCCGGAGAAGCCCCCCCGGAGAGCGGAGAAGACCCCCGGAGAGCGGAGAAGACCCCCGGAGAGTGGAAGAAGAAGCCCCCCCTGGTAATTGAGCTAATAACGAAGACAGGGGGGGCCTCCGGAGCAGAATAATAAACTATTTTAAAAAGCCTTGTGTTGTGTGTTTACTACATTTTACTTTTTGCCTCCAGGTGAATGGATAGGGGTACGATGTACCCCATATCCATTCACTTAGGGTGGGGGGCCGGTATCTGGGGGCCCCCTTATTAAAGGGGACTCCCAGATTCCGATAAGCCTCCGCCCGCATACCCCGACAACCAATGGCAAGGGTTGTCGGGAAGAGGTCCTGTCCTCATCAACATGGGGACAGGGTGCTCTGGGGTGGGGGGGCCCGCAGTGCGCCCCCCTGCCCCAGAGCACCCAACCCCCCCATGTTGAGGGCACGCGGCCTGGCACGGCTCAGGAGGGGGGGGGGCGCTCCCTCGTCCCCACTCCCTTCCTGGCCGGCCGGGTAGCGTGCTTTGGATACGGGTCTGGTATGGATTGTAGGGGGACCCCCTACGTCAATTTTTCGGCGTGGGGGGGTCTCCTTACAACCCATGCCAGACCTAAGGGCCTGGTATGCTCCTGGGGGGGGAACCCATGCCGTTTTTTTCTTTGAAAATGGGCATGGAGTTCTCCCTCAGGAATGCATGCCGCTGTAATTTTTTTTATCCCCGACGCAACTTTAAGCCGTCGCGATCCTCAAAACTCGGCGTAACGTAACTTCGCGCATGCGCAGTACGGCCGGCGCGCATGCGCAGTACGGCCGGCGCGGGAGCGCGCCTCATTTAAATGGGACTCGCCCCATTTGAATAGGAACGCCTTGCGCCGGCGGAATTTTAGTTACACAGCCTGAAATTTCTAGATAAGTGCTTTGTGGATCAGGCACTTAGGTAGAAACTTTAAGGCAGTGTAACTTAAATTGGATTTTTTAAGTTACGTCAGGTTTTTGTGGATCTGGCCCACAGAGTGTAATTGTTCTTACAATGTTGGGATAACATACATGAATCAAATGCTTTTTATATCTAAGGCACTAAAGTTGTATATAAAGCCCCAGAGTTTATACAACAAAGGGAATACAAATAACATGAGGGATCTGGAGTAAAAACTTGACATACACTGATCTACCTGTCAACTGCACTGACCTACCTGATCCCTACACTGACCACTACACTAACCTATCTGATTCCTACAGTGACCTACCTGATCCCTACACTGACCTACCGGGGGGGGGGGGGGCTTGTCACATCCTCAGCTCTGAGGGGCTCATGCTGGGACCTGTAGTCCTTCATTAGGAGAATGAAGTCGGTGGCAGTGGTGGAGGTGGGGGGTGTATGAGTGGCAGTGCGTGAGGGGGATGAGATAACTAAGTCCAATCTGTCAGTGTCCACTTGGGGGGAGAGAGGGGGTTGGTGAGGAGGGTGGGTGAGGGTGAGAGAGATGAGGTGAGTGAGTGAGAGAGGGAGGGAAGATAGGGATGAGGAGGGTGGGAGAGAGAGAGAGGGTGAGGGAGAGAGAGGAGGGGTGAGATAGGGAGAGGGGGAGAGGGAGATAGAGATGGGGAGGGGGTATGAGAGAGGGGCAATGGGAGAGAGAGAGGGGGTGGGTGAAAGTGACCCCCTATCCCCTGCCTGCAGTCCCTCCTGTGCCCCCCTGTTCCAGCCCCTGTCTGTGGGTAGGCGTGTGTGATGCACCTACCTCGCACCCATCCTTGTCCTCTGGGCCCTTGGTCAGCCTGTCTTCCTTCTTGTTGCAGTGACAGCTAGGAGAGGAGGCTGGAGGAAGTGTGCAGCCTCTGGGAGTTTTCCGGGGATGCTGCGTCCACTCCCTCCTGGGCTGTAGGTTCTAGCCAGCCTCATGCAGCTCGCCGGGGCCGCTGCTTGCTGTTTCAAGATGCGGCTACTGCTGTCGCACTGGCTCTAGCTCTGCTTCCTCTGCCCTGCACCCCGCCACCACTAGACCAGCAACTCTGTCACTCTCTAGGCTCATAGCATGACAAGGGGGTGGCAGCAGGGCTTAGCTCAAAGGGCAGCTGCTTTAGGCCCCAGGAGCACTAGCGCAGAGGAGGAGGAAGTGAAATTGTCCTCCCCTTTAACGCTGGGCAGGGAGGGAGTCACGACCATGACGTCACTGGTTTCTAGACACCAGGCGGCTATAGTAACCAGTGATCAGGAGTACAGTCAGGTGGAGGCAGAAATCCTGAATGCTCCCAGTGTCAGTTTCATTCCGGGACACTGTATTGTCCCGGAATGAAGGTGCCCGGGACCGGCGACAGAGATGTCAATTATGGGATAGTTCCGGGCAATCCGGGACACGTGGGAACCATATGTGCATGATGTCATAAGCCTAGGCTTTTTATCAGACAAGAAACAGGAAGTGGGCTGTATAAGGTATTTACTGGCAGGAAAATGTTTTTTTACTTTCCAAAGTTAAAATAACAAGGGCAGAGTATTTAATAGATGGAAAGTTGAAAATATGACTGCATGTCTGCTTTAAGCTCAACTCTCAAAGCTTTAACATAAGGGGGTTGTGTATGGTGGTGACAGTGTCCCAGGGACTGCAATGAGTATGTTGGCAAGGATTAAATTATATTGGACACAACTGTCACTTTTTTTAAATATAAGTAAAGTTAAAGTTAAAACAACAAGGGCAGAAGATTTAATAGATGAAAAAAATTACTGAAGTTTAAATGTATAGCATAGCCACTAGAGGCATAGAAGATTAGACACTACAATGATACTAAATGCTTTACACCTGCTGAGATAAGATATCAGTTACATGTGAAAGTCACTTCAAAATCACTATAAGGGCTCATTTACAATGGCATAGCCCTCTATGTTGGCTCGCTTTTCAAAGGGGGTTAGACAGGCGGTGAGGAGGCTTTATCCTGCACCACTGCACTGCAACTACGTGCATTGCGCATGGTTACAAGATGCAGCAAGGCCCCATCAAGGGCCATATTTTTTTTCCCATGGCATGTGTACATCTCTGTCCCACTATAGCATGTAGACTCTCTAACTTACACAAAAAAACAAACAATATACACAGATTTTGGTTATTTTTACTATAGCTATGTAGCAGTATAATTTTTTTGAAGAAAAATTACTAATTTGCAAAACTTTATAACAGAAACTAAGAAAATTCATTTTTTTACAAACTTTTTGGTCTCTTTTATTTATTTTTTAACAGTGGTTATTAAATGTTACCAGAAGAAAGCTCTATTTGTGTAAAAAAAAATCATATGGGTACAGTGTTGCATGACTAAGTAATTGTCATTCAAAATGTGAGAGCACTGAAAGCTGAAAATTGTTCTGGTTAGGAAGGGGGTTTAAGTGTCCAGTGGGAAAGTGGTTAAATAACAAACATGTCATACTTGTTGCTGCTCTGTGTAATAGTTTTGCACAGAGCAAACCCTGATTCTCCTCTTCTCAGGTCCCCATCTGGCGCTCTAGGCCTTGCATGCTTGCCAAGTGCCCTTATAGCAAGCCTGGGTCCATAAGACACAGAGGGCGTGGCTCAGTCTCGCTCCCACCTCACTTGCTGCTGCATCTCAGCCAATGAGGAGGAAGAGATCTGGGAGAGCCTTGGCTCTTGTGCACATCGCTGGAGGTTAGTTTTAGGGGGGATTGAGGGGGGAGTTGCACACAAAAGTTTTTTGTTACCTTCATGCATACGATGCATAAAGGTGAAAAAAACTTCAGCCTTTACAATATATATATTTTAGGAATTCATTGTTTCACCTCTTTCCACCGAGCAGAGCCTAAAGCCCTGTACACACGATCGGATATCTGATGGAATCTAATTCGATGGATTTTTTCATGTGATATCTGATAAAGCTGACTTTCATCAGTCTTGCCTACACACCATCAGTCAAAAATCCGACCGTGCCAAAATGCGGTGACGTAAACACTACAGCGTGCTGAGAAAAATTAAGTGTAATGCTTCCGAGCATGCGTCAACTTGATTCTGAGCATGTGTGAATTTTTGACCGATGGACTTCCACACAGACGATGTTTTTTTTCTATCGTTTTTTTATCCATAGGAAAAATGTAAAACATGTTCTATTTTTTTTCACCAATGAAAAACAAACCGATGAGGCCCACACACGATCGGTTTGTCCGATTAAAACATTCAATCGGTCTGTTTTCAACGGACAAACCGATCGTGTGTACAGGGCTTAAGACACATAATGGCCAGGTTTTATCCTGTTTTGCCAAAGTAAAGAAGGAAGTAGGATTGTATTGAAAGTAAGGGATCACTTACTAAATGACAGTTTAAAACCACCTCCCTCAATGTAAATACCGAATGGTCTTTTCCTGCATCTCATGCAAATACAGTGGGAAAAATAATTATTTTATCACCTGCAGATTTTGTAAGTTTGCCCACTTACAAAGAAATGAAGGGTCTATAATTTTTATCATAAGTGTATTTTAAATTATAGAGACAAAATATCAACCAAAAATCCAGAAAAAACACATGATACAAATGTTATGTAGCGCCCCCTTTACTTTCAGTAAGGGCACTACGCTTAAGTTAGTGGGAGAATGAGAGAGGTAAGTTGCTCTCATTCTAAAATATGTTAAATTTGGCTGTCGTCAAATCTGCATTGTTCTGTGGGTCAGACTGCATTCTAAGGATGCGGTACCATCCCTGGGCGGCGGGTGGCGCCAGAGGGGTCCAGGCGGAGCCGCTTCTTCTCAGCAGCCAATTGGAGGAGTTTTCCCTTGCGGGGCATGCTGGGGAGGAGTATTTCTGTGGCGGAGGCCGTTGTTCTGGGTTCTTTGCGGGTTCCTGGTTCCAGGTGCGGCACCCACCTTTAGGGTGTGCGCACATCGTGGGCCCCACCACTATGGCCTACCTGGCCTGGAGTCATGCGCTACGTGGAGTTCCAGACTCTGGGCCCTCCTGACCTGGAGTGACTGATGCTGCCAAGGGGCCCCAGCGACTTACTGGGTCCCCCTTCTACTGAGGAGATCCCAGGCTGTATGCTGTTCGGTGGGGGATCGACTTGAGGAGAACCCGGAGGCAGGTTATCCAAGAGGGCTTGAATGAACCATCGGGGATCTGGTGACCGGAACATTGACAGGTACACTTGCACTGTCAACCGGTGACCCTAGCACAATTTACTGGGAGGATTAGCTCAATCATTTAGCTCATCCAAGTTCTAGGCCTGTGGCAGAGGCCCCACTAGAGCCAGGTCTGTGGCAGAGGCCTGTTCCTCCCAGCAACCTTAAAGTGGCACTCCGGCTGCCAGGCCTGTGGCAGAGGTCTGTGCGGAGGCACTTCACCCACTCTGGCTGGAGTTGCGACAAACTGTACTATTGCTGAGAGCAGGATTGCTTTCCTTCTATCCAAGCCTGATACCGCAAAGTTCCTTTACTTCATCAACCTTTTCTGTCTACCTCAAGTTGATGTTGGTCGTGTTGGGCCAAGAAATAAAGCATTCAGAAAACCTTATATATGAATTGGACATTCGCTTATTGCTCTACTCACTACCTTCATCCCTAGACAACACTTAGGCCTTGTACACACGGTCGGACCAAACCGTTGAGAATGGTCCGACGGACCGTTTTCATCGGTTCACCGCTGAAGTGGCCTGATGGTCTGATGTGTGTACACACCATCGTTCCAAAAACCGATCGGGTCAGAACGTGGTGACGTAAAACACACGACATGCTGAATAAAACGAAGTTCAATGCTTCCAAGCATGCGTCGACTTGATTCTGAGCATGCACTGGTTTTGAACTGATGCTTTCTGTACTAACCATCGGTTTGGACCGATCGGGCAGCGGTCCATCGGTTCGGTTTTGAAGCATGTTTTAAAATGTTGGACCGAAGGAAAACAGACCGATGGGCTATACACACGGTCGGTTTGGACCGATGAAACTGAACCTTGGTCCATTCTCATCGGTTTTGTCCAACCGTGTGTACGGGGCCTTAGAGGTAACTTAATACGCCAATCCCAAATCAATCAGCGGCTCCTGAGGGGGTAGCCCTACAGTTATAAATGAGAAGTACTAGAGTAAAAGAGTTAGTACTTGGTGGAGAAACCCTTGATGGCAAGCAAAGAGGTAAGACGTTTCTTGTAGTTGGTTACCAGGCTTGCACACATCACAGGAGGGATTTTTTTACACTCTTTTTTTACAGATCTTATCTAAATCCTTAAAGTTTCAGCTCCCTCCATAAATTTTCTGTAGCATTAAGGTCTGGAGACTGGCTAGGCCACTTCATAACCTTAATGTGCTTCATCTTGAGCCACCCATTTGTTGCCTTGCCGGTATGTTTTGGGTCATTGTCATGCTGGAGGACCCATCTATGACCCATCTTCAGTGTTCTGGCTGAGGGAAGATGATCCTCATTCAAGATTTTATAATACATGGCCCCATCCATTGGCCCCCCAATGCGGCACAAATTGGTCTGTACCTTTAGCAGAGAAACTGCCCAAAAGCATAATGTTTCCACCTGCTTGATCGAAGCTCCATTAGTGTGAAAATAATTATAGGAATTTAATTTGGATACAGTATTTCACGTTCACGCAATTACTAGTTAAAGCAGCACAGTGCTGAATAGCACAACATGTTCTGGTCATGAAGGGGATTAAACATTCTGGAGGTCAAGTGGTTAGAAAAATAAAATTAATGTTTTTTTATACACTTTACTTTAAACTCTGTGACATAATCACTGGGTCTCTGTGCTTCTTTATGCACTGTGAAAAGCTTGCCATGTGTTGTAAAAACAATGGGGGAGTTTTGCTATCTGGAGAAGCTCTGCCCAGAAACAAACCAGCTTCCAGGTTTTATTGTCAAGGCTTAAGCCTGTTCACATCTGACCAATTTGATATGCGTTTTTACATGCGATTTCACATGTCAAATCACAGCCTACTGCCCGCAACGGTACTCTTTCAATCGGTGCGATGGCAACTTTGCAGCGCCACACCAATTTCCATAAGTAGTTCCTACACTACTTTTGGCGACTCCGGGGGCAATTTCAATAGACATCTGTGCATGAACCCACACAGATGTCTTTCATCGAACTCGCAATAAAAAGTGTGAGTTCAGCTGAACTCTGTAAACGAGGGCTAAATGAACAAGCTGAAGTTAGCAGCTGATTGGCTACCATGCACAGCTGCACCAGAGTCTGAGCGCTCCAGTTATACACCTGTAGTAACTCCCCTCCAGTGTTAGCAATTTCAGCACAGGAGAAGAGCTTGTACAACTGTACACTTCTGCCACCCTGTTTCTTTTTCTTTTTAACCACCTGGGGCCCGCACTATAGCCGAATGACGGCTACAGCGCGGACCTGAAAATCCAAGTGGACGTCAATTGACATCCGCCCCTTTTGGCGTTCCCGTCGCGCGCTCCCAAGTGCGCAGCGGGGAAACACTATGTTGGCCGTGTCCCTTGGACACAGCCAATCACAGATCGCGGCGAACGGCCAATCAGAGTGGCCGTTTGCTATGCGATCTGTGCAGCCAATGAGAGATGATCTCATATGTAAACATATGAGATAATTTCTCATTGCCGGCTCACACAGAGACAGCGTCCTGTCTCTGGAGAGGAGACCGATCTGTGTCTCTTGTACATAGGGACACATATCGGTCACCCCCCCACCTACAGTTAGAACACTATATAGGGAACATATTTAACCCCTTCCTCACCCCCTGGTGTTAACCCCTTCAATGCCAGTCACATTTATACAGTAATTAGTGCATATTTATAGCACTGATTGCAGTATAAATGTGAATGGCGCCAAAAATGTGTCCGATGTGTCCGCCATAATGTCGCCGTCCCAATAAAAATTGCAGATCGCCGCTAGTAAAAAAATAATAAAAAAAAAAAAAACAATTCTGTCCCCTAATTTGTAGGCGCTATAACTTTTGCGCAAACCAGTCGCTTATTGCAATTTTTTTTTTTTTTTACCAAAAATATGTAGCATACGTATCGGCCTAAACTAAGATTTTTTTTTTTTTTTTTTTAATTGGGCTATTTATTAGAGCAACAAGTAAAAAATATTGTATTTTTTTTCAAAATTGTCGCACTTTTTTTTGTTTATAGCGCAAAAAATTAAAACCGCACAGGCGATCAAATACCACCGAAAGAAAGCTCTACTTGTGGGGAAAAATGGACGTCAATTTTGTTTGAGAGCCATGTCGCATGACCGCGCAATTGTCAGTTAAAGCGACGCAGTGCCAGAAGCTGAAATTTCACCTGGGCAGGAGGGGGGTATATGTGCCCAGTAAGCAAGTGGTTAACTTTTAATTTTTAATTGCCATATTTACATTGCAGAACTCCACCAAAACCTGCCACAGGTATCTTAATATGAAGGATCTTAAAAACAACATCATGGTATAATAAGTAAAAATTTACAAATCTTGGGAAACTTCATGCAACAAGTAAAATCAATCAGCGAACTGTTACTGCTAGTCATTGTACAAAAAATCTAAATGCGAAGCTCTATAGATTTAAGGCAAGCACATTTACAGTATGGCTTCTCCCTGGGATTCTGGGTACTATTTCAGACTGTCCATGGTATTCATATGTCATTACCTTGCATAGCATGTGAATAAACAGTTTCAATCAGAGATACAAATTGGAAATCCTCAGCAGGTGTTTTTGGCACTGAGGATAACATTGCTGTCTGTACTTCTACAGAGTTCACATGAAGGTATACAGTAGTTGGTGTCATACCTAAAGGGTTCATACATACAGTAAATTGTGTTGGCATTATTAAAAACAAACAGGACTTTTTTTTTTTACACTTTAAAAATGTAAGGAAATTTGGGATTGGTAAGCAAACACCTTGGGCCAGATTCAGAGAAGAATCTTGCCGCGTCGTATCTTTAGTTTGAATCCTCAAACCAAGATACGACGGCTTCTGGCTTCGATCCGACAGGCGTACGGCTTCGTACGCCTTCGGATCGTAGGTGTAATACTTCGGCGCCCGCTGGGTGGAGTTTGCGTTGTTTTCCACGTCGGGTATGCTAATTAGCTGGTTACGGCGATTCACGAAGGTACGCGCAGCCGTCGCATTCTCTTACGTCGTCGCTAGTCGGCTTTTCCCGGCGTATAGTTAAAGCTTTTATTTTGTGGCCTATCTTTAGACTTGCCATGTTAAAGTATGGCCGTCGTTCCCGCGTTGAATTTCAATTTTTTTTTTTTGCGTAAGTCGTCTGTGAATAGGAAAGGACGTAACTCACGTCGACGTTCAAAAGATGAGGGAACGCGCCTAATTTAAATGATACACGCCCCATTTGAATTAGGCGGGCTTGCGCCAGACGGATTTACGCTACGCCGCCGCAAGTTTACAGGCAAGGGCTTTGTGAATCAAGCACTTGCCTATAAAACTTGCGGCGGTGTAACGTAAATGCAATGTTACGCCGCCGGAATTCTACGTGAATCTGGCCCCTTATTCATTATCAGACATTTCAGGCAACTTTATAATATGTAGCATATGAAGCCCTTATCATACAGTTGTTAAACCTGTGACTGTAACAAAACGAAAAAGGTTATTGGAGATCTTCCACTAGCTTGTATAGATGAGTGCATTTGTTTCAATAAAGCAAAGTGCGTGTGACTCAATGTGTGACTTTCAGATCATGCCAAAATCTGGCATATCTAGTAAGTGCACGAATATAATCAGAATGTACAAATCTCTCATATCTGGCGTTCCCTTTGAGAAATCTAAGTACCTTAAGGCCAGGTTCACACTGGTGCACTGCAGTTTGGCCACAGTGTGGGTGTATACAAGGTTTCCATGCATTTTAACAGTTAATTTTTTTAACATTTGTCCCGTTGAGGTTGCGCGTTTTTTGACACATTTTCTGAAAGTGCACAGATGATTGGCCCATACAGCTCCCTGGTGGGCCCACGTATGGGTTCAGATCCTAGTCCAAACACTCCTGAGCTGTTCACTAATCTTAAACCGAGTTCAAACTGGTGTGCTGCGATTTGGCCGCAGCATGGGTGTATGTGATTTTTGTGCATTTTCCCTGCATTTTAGCCATGGTCCCATCAACTTCTATTATATAATGCATTTTTGCTGCATTATCTAAAAGCAGCATACAGCTTACTTTTGGTGAGCTTTCAAAAAATGCATCAAAAATGTGCAACCTTATAGAAGTCAATGGGACTGTGGCTAAAAAACATGGGTAAAACACAAATAGCTGGATTCAGGTAGATGTGTAAGTCAGAGAGGCAAGTGCTGTATTCATAAAGCACTTGCCTCCTAAGTTACGGCGGCGTAGCGTAAATGGGGCCGGCGTAAGCGCGCCTAATTCAAATGAGGGGGGCATGTTTTATGTAAATGGGTGATGACCCGACGTGATTGACGTTTTTTACGAACAGCGCATGCGCCGTCCGTGTACATATCCCAGTGTGCATTGCTCCAAAGTACGCCGCAAGGACGTATTGGTTTCGACGTGAATGTAAATTACGTCCAGCCCAATTCACGGACGACTTACGCAAACGTCGTAAAATTTTCTTCTTTCGAGGCGGGAACGACGGCCATACTTAACATTGGCTAGGTCACCTAGGGGGCAGCTTTATCTTTACGCCGGCGTACCTCTTACGGAAACGGCATATCTTTACTGCGATGGGTGCACGTATGTTCGTGAATCGGCGTATCTAGTCATTTACGCCAAACTCAACGGAAGCGCCACCTAGCGGGCAGCGGAAAAATTGCACCCTAAGATACGACGGCGTAGGAGACTTACGCCGCTCGTATCTTAGCCTAATTTAAGCGTATCTGGTTTCCAGATTACGCTTAAATTTCCGCCGGCGTAGATTCAGAGTTACGACGGCGTAGCTACTGATACGCCGGCGTAACCCTACCTGAATCCAGCTAAAAGAAACCATACATACACCCACCCAAACCACAGTACACCAGTATGAACCTAGTTTAAGATTAATGAAGACCTCAGGTGCTTTTAGCCTAATTTCTGAATCTACATGTGTGAGCCCGCCGGGATGCTGTATGGACCAATCATCTGTGTGTGGGGCAGGCGTGGTTTCTGTGGGGTAAGGAATGCCCCACACTTTTATAGATCTAAAACCAGATATTATCTGTCTACAGGAGACACATGCCACCCCAGAAAAGGTTTGATTTTTTTTACATACCGTGTTATAAATATGGCCAATCACTGTACATATTCTTCATATGCTCGAGGCGTGTCAATCCTGGTTTATGGCAGTGGCTGTTTCTCCTGTGAACGGGCAGATGTAGATAAGTACGGGAGATATATTTTTTATGTTGCAGACTCTTCGATAGGCGCTTTATGATTGCTAATGTATATAACCCAACTCCATATTCATGTGATGTAATACAGCTATTTATAACATTTTTGGCTGATATACTTCCGCTCCCAATCTTAATGATGGGCAACTTCAACAATGTCTTTATCATAAAACAGGACAGGTTTCCTTGCCCCAGGAATACTAATGCAGAATGCTTAACCCCATTGGGCAAACTTTGTGGGGAATTTGGTCTTCGTGACCTCTGGCGCAAGTTATATCCTAGAAAATCGCAATATACTTGTTACTCAAAGACTCAAAAAAATTCTCCCCCGCATCGATATGATGTTCGGATCTTATGAGGCATTTAGATATATTGGGGCAGATCCACAAAGAAGTTACGACGGCGTATCTATTGATACGCCGCGTAACTTCTATTTTGCTCCGGCGTATCTTTGTTTTGTATCCACAAAACAAGATACGCCTGAAGCTGGGCTAGATCCGACTGGCGTACGTCTTAGTACGCCGTCGGATCTAAGGTGCATATTTACGCTGGCCGCTAGGTGGTGCTTCTGTCGAATTACGCGTTGAGTATGCAAATTAGCTAGATACGCAAATCCACAAACGTACGTCCGGCCGGCGCATTTTTTTACGTTGTTTCCGTAAGGCTTTTTTCGGTGTAAAGTTACCCCTGCTATATGAGGCGTACTCAATGTTAAGTATGGACGTCGTTCCTGCGTCAAATTTTTTAAATTTGACGTCGTTTGCGTAAGTCGTTTGCGAATAGGGCTTTGCGTAGAATGACGTTCACATCGTAAGCATTGGCTTGTTGCGGGTTAATTTCGGGCATGCGCACTGGGATACCCCCACGGAAGGCGCATGCGCTGTTCAGAAAAAACGTCATTTACGTTGGGTCAAGTAAAATGAACATAAAACACGCCCACATCTTTAACATTTGAATTCCACGCCCATACGCCGGCAGATTTACGCTACACCGCCGTAACTTTAGAGGCAAGTGCTTTGTGAATACAGCACTTGCCTCTCAAAGTTGCGGCGGCGTAATACGATACGCTACGCCTCCCGAAAATTACGATCCGCTACGTGGATCTGGCCCATTATTTCTAGACAAAAATGGGAGGCAAAAATGGGAGATGGACATTGATGTGGACCGAGAGAATAACTAGGACCAAATAATGAAGAATGTTCAGCTGGTCTTGATGTCCCCAATGCACAGATTGACCCAACTTTTTATTTTGTACAGGGCTTTACCATAACCCTGAGCTATTGCATATGGTAGGCAGGAGGGACAATTCTGATTGTCTAAGATGTGCAAAATCTCCCGGTTCATTTATACACCTGTTTTGGAGATGGCCAAAACTGCACCGATATTGGCAGGAGGTGATAGATACAATCAATTCTTTATATGATATTTTACTTATTCCTGATCCTGTCCTATGTGTCCTCGAGTATATAGACTCCAATAATTTAGAAGTGGCCATTATGAGAATGCTCTTTTTGGCTCGTGAATTAATAGCCTCTCGATGGATATCACCCAATCCTCCTACCCTTGGGGACTGGGTACAGGAAATGAATAAATGTGTCATTTGAGAGATATACTTATCTTCAGCGCAATTCATCTCAGAGAAAGTGTGGGGAAAAAAGGCTAGATGCCCCATGTTCCAATCTGGGCTGAAAATGGAGAGAGGAGAATATGTGCCATGCATTTCTGCTCTTTGGTTTCTGAGTACTTGACATAGGCAAGTGATTACATTTATTATCAACCACACAAATGTAATCGTTACTCTGGGATACTGTATTTTATTGTATTTTAAAACCTAATGTTGGAAGATATTTACTTTCTTTCTCTTCTTTGTTATTTATTTCTCTTACATTTCTCGAATACATTTCAAGGAAATAGATTATAAACGAACCAAAAAGATACCGTTATTGATGCTGAATTACCTGCTTAGGGAAAGGAAGAAGGAAAGAAAATATGGCCTCCTTTAGGAACGGCACAATCGCCGTTGCTAAAGTGCGCCGTTGTCTACAGCGTATGCACCGTAAACATCGGTGCCTGTTATTTTTGTAAATATCTCCTAAATTGTGGAGGTTTAGGGGATATTTCAAGCACCTACAGGTAAGCTTTAATCTAGGCTTACCTGTAGGTAAAAGTGGTTGTAAAGGGTTTACAACCACTTTAATAAATATCATTTTTTTGTTTGGATAGAGTAAGGGAGGGTAAAAACTGCTGGCAATGTTTTTTGCCATCTTTGTCCCATTTGGCCATTTTCCCTTGACTTTCTGCCCTTTAGCCAAAGGAGGAAGTGAGAGGAAATTCCTCCAAAGTGATAAAATCCCTGGTTGTCACTACTAGTGCCCCCATTGGTAAATTTCCCCTTCATTCCTTACCTGGTGACAACCCAAAATTCTGGATTTTCTTTCACTTTCACTATTGATGATAATGATAAACAGGATAAGTAGAAAGGGTAAACCTCCCAAACGGGGCCACATACAACATAAGAAACCCTAATTGGAGTTATAATACCTCTCCACTTAATCCAAAACTATAGATTTGCCTTTAAGTATAAAAAAATTGTCTTTTAAGTATACTTTAAGAAAGAAAGACATTGCATACAGTGGGGAAAATAAGTATTTGAACACCCTGCTATTTTGCAAGTTCTCCCACTTGGAAATCATGGAGGGGTCTGAAATTGTCATCGTAGGTGCATGTCCACTGTGAGAGACATAATAAAAAAAAAAAATTCCAGAAATCACAATTTATGATTTTTTTAAACTATTTATTTGTATGATACAGCTGCAAATAAGTATTTGAACACCTGTCTATCAGCTAGAATTCTGACCCTCAAAGACCTGTTAGTCTGCCTTTAAAATGTCCACCTCCACTCCATTTATTATCCTAAATTAGATGCACCTGTTTGAGGTCATTAGCTGCATAAAGACACCTGTCCACCCCATACAATCAGTAAGAATCCAACTACTAACATGGCCAAGACCAAAGAGCTGTCCAAAGACACTAGAGACAAAATTGTACACCTCCACAAGGCTGGAAAGGGCTACGGGGAAATTGCCAAGCAGCTTGGTGAAAAAAGGTCCACTGTTGGAGCAATCATTAGAAAATGGAAGAAGCTAAACATGACTGTCAATCTCCCTCTGACTGGGGCTCCATGCAAAATCTCACCTCGTGGGGTCTCAATGATCCTAAGAAAGGTGAGAAATCAGCCCAGGACTACACGGGAGGAGCTGGTCAATGACCTGAAAAGAGCTGGGACCACCGTTTCCAAGGTTACTGTTGGTAATACACTAAGACGTCATGGTTTGAAATCATGCATGGCACGGAAGGTTCCCCTGCTTAAACCAGCACATGTCAAGGCCCGTCTTAAGTTTGCCAATGACCATTTGGATGATCCAGAGGAGTCATGGGAGAAAGTCATGTGGTCAGATGAGACCAAAATAGAACTTTTTGGTCATAATTCCACTAACCGTGTTTGGAGGAAGAAGAATGATGAGTACCATCCCAAGAACACCATCCCTACTGTGAAGCATGGGGGTGGTAGCATCATGCTTTGGGGGTGTTTTTCTGCACATGGGACAGGGCGACTGCACTGTATTAAGGAGAGGATGACCGGGGCCATGTATTGCGAGATTTTGGGCAACAACCTCCTTCCCTCAGTTAGAGCTTTGAAGATGGGTCGAGGCTGGGTCTTCCAACATGACAATGACCCGAAGCACACAGCCAGGATAACCAAGGAGTGGCTCTGTAAGAAGCATATCAAGGTTCTGGCATGGCCTAGCCAGTCTCCAGACCTAAACCCAATAGAGAATCTTTGGAGGGAGCTCAAACTCCGTGTTTCTCAGCGACAGCCCAGAAACCTGACTGATCTAGAGAAGATCTGTGTGGAGGAGTGGGCCAAAATCCCTCCTCCAGTTTGTGCAAACCTGGTGAAAAACTACAAGAAACGTTTGACCTCTGTAATTGCAAACAAAGGCTACTGTGCCAAATATTAACATTGATTTTCTCAGGTGTTCAAATACTTATTTGCAGCTGTATCATACAAATAAATAGTTAAAAAAATCATACATTGTGATTTCTGGATTTTTTTTTTTTGATTATGTCTCTCACAGTGGACATGCACCTACGATAACAATTTCAGACCCCTCCATGATTTCCAAGTGGGAGAACTTGCAAAATAGCAGGGTGTTCAAATACTTATTTTCATCACTGTATGTTAGTTTGGCTGAAAGTCAAAGTGGTTGTTCTGCTAGGTGCAGTGAGTAGCACTTTCGCCTAGCAGCAAAAAAAGGTTCGCTGGTTCGAATCCCAACCACGACACCATCTGACTGGAGTTTGCATGTTCTCCCTGTGTCTGCGTGGGTTTCCTCCGGGTACTCCGGTTTCCTCCCACACTCCAAAGACATGCTGGTAGGTAAATTGGATCTCGTCCAAAATTGGCCCAGTATATATGTATATATGTGTGTGTATGACTGTGTGTCCCTAGCGTGTCATGATCCTACGGGGTAAAAATGACCGCACCAGCCAAGCAGATACTGTCTGGAAAAAGCGCCCAGAGGCGATTCAGTTCGCATGCGTTGCGCTATACAAGTCATTCATTCATTCATAGTCTCTGTTTATCTATATGCTTTCGGAAAATACAGATGTGTCTTCTAGTATTTGTTTCCATAGGACTACGTGAAGAGGTGACAACAAGTAGCATGCCTTTTTATATGAACTTATTTATGGTCATGGCAGAGAAAAATTCCCTCTGGTCACCTGAAAACAGAGGAGTTGATTTACTAAAGGTAAATAGACTGTGAACTTTGCATGTGCAGTTGCACACATTTTCCCCAGAGCTTAGTGGATGTGGTGAAGAGTTACTTTGTAAAGTATAACCAATAAGGTGCACAGAAAATATAAAGAAAATCTAATTTTTTCATGCACATGATTGGATGATGGAAATCAATTATCTCTTGGGAAACTTGTACAACTACACAGCAATGTGCACAGTCTATTTGCCATTAGTAAATCTCAGAAAGTCTTATACTTCTAACAGCCACTACTTTTATATTTATACTTTTTAATGTCATTAAGACACCCCTACATAGTAGGCTTGTAATAAACTTACATATGTTATATTTGTTTCTTGCTTTTATTCCCTTAAGTATTTATTTGTAGGAAAGAGTTTAAACATATTTCTGGAAAATCTGGAACTGAATCGCATAGATGTAATACGCAGATGTGACGAGTTCTTCGATGCCAAATCAAAACTCCCTCTAGTGTTCTGCTATATAAATGTAGAAAACTTGGAACATGGAAGTGTGTCAGCAGGTCATGCTTAACCACATGTCACCATATGCTGCTCCTAGGTGACACTGTTAAGATTATAATAAGGGTTTTGTGATCCTTTTGTTACCACAGCTTAGAATGTAGGAAGTGACAGATTGTCTGTATCACTGACAGCCAAGACTAACTCAAGCTTTTTTCTCGGTGGGAAGGCTTTGTGAAAATATATCAGTCTATCGCAACAAAATGTATCAAAATAGTTGAAAACTCTAACTCCAGCCTGAGTAAAATCTGAATTGTAATTTATAGTTTTCGTCACACATATCTTTCATGAGAAATGTCTTACTATTATAAAAGTTGATTTACTAAACTGCAAATTACCATTTAGGGCCATTCATGAGAAAATGATAAATGAGAAATAATTCTGCAGAAAAGTCATAGACACTCATGGGGTAACCATGTTATTTCTCTCATTGTTAACCTTACTCAGGAACTGATTTAATTATTTTTCTTTTGTTAGTGTAATAAAGCCTTGTTTTCTCCTCTTTGAGCCCCGTATGCAAACTGTCTATCATTATTTCTAAATAACAGTGCCACACGGAAGAATGACTCATGTATGAACAGAATATGGATTTAAAGAAAGAGAAAGTGTAGCTAAGATGCTATCGACCTCATTGGAGTTTTCCTCTAATGTACACAGGAATAGGAAAGGGCATCTGTTATGATAGAAATAACTAAGTACTAACTAAGTAACTAAGTACGTTTTCTTCTTCAATGACGGGCACTAATGGGTACTTATGGGTGGCACTGATGAGTACTTATGGGTGGCACTGATAGGTGGCCAGTGTTGCCAACCTACCAGATTGAAATTTACTGACACAACACCCAAAATTTACTGGCACAGCCAAGTTTTTACTGACATTTCCAAAAGTTACAAAATTACAGTATTTAGGCTACAAACAAATACAATATTCAATTAGCAATATGATTTAAGGTAGGTAATAAGGCAAAAAACATATTTCTTATTTTATTTTCGATATAGTAAATATCTCAGGAACAGAACTCAGGAGGGCAAGAAATTAAAATGGGCGGCACACACACATAAAATTAACTCTCACAGGGACACTGACAGCAGTGTTCAGCAGCACAGATGATGGCTAGACCTCACTGACACAACACGATCCCTCCTGAGTCACAGAGACAGTCTCTTTTTAAGCCAAGTGGTACCTCAAGTCCACTTCAGTGTAAACAGCACTGATGGTCCCGGTACCAGCTTGCTTTTCTCCCATACTGCAGACCGACAAACGAGGGTCTGGCCGCTCTGCTTAGCTCCATTGCACCATGACATCACACCATGACATCACACCATGAAATCACACGACATGCTCAGGCACCGCCTCCACCAGACCCGTCCGATAACACTGTAGCAGGCACTCGGATGGTCTCAGTCGGCAGCCAGCTCCGGACCAAGCTGAGAGTCACAGTCATATGTTTTACTGGCAACCTTTTACTTTTACTGGCATTTACTGGCAGAAGAAAATTGCCTGTTTTTTATTGGCTGCCAGTAAAAATACTGATGGTTGGCAACACTGTAGGTGGCATGGATGGGCACTGATGGGCACAGATAGGTGGCACTGATGGACACTGATGGGTTGCACTGATGACACTGATGGATAGCATTGCTATGCTTTACTGATTCTGTGTGTGCCATAATGGTGCCAGTCAGTGCCCATTTGTGGGCACAGATTGGCATATGTTGGGCATTAATTTGCACATGTGAATAGCCATGGGGGATGTACCTGGCCATCCACATGTTAGGTGCTTCTCTGGTGGTCCTGGTGGCTTCCCTGGTGGTCCAATGTGGGCATCTGAGGGGGGCTGCACTCATAAACAATCATCACAGACCCCCCCGTCAGGAGAGCTGTCGATCGGCTCTCCTCTACTTGCGTCAGTCAGACGCGAGTGAGGAAAAGCCGATCAACGGCTCTTCCTGTTTACATCGCGATCAGCCGTGATCCTTCAGATGCTCTTTACCAAGATTGGTGTAGTGGTGTATCAGACTGACATACCGTACCACAGATCGCCGCGGTGCGTGCCCGTCACATGACGTCCAGTTAGGATAACTGAACCACCGCCCGGCCGTCATTGTGCTATAGGCTGGGCGGTAAGTGGTTAAAGTGTTATTAAAGGCTCAGTTGTCACATGTCATACTTACCTGCTCTGTGCAATGGTTTTTCACAGCGTAGCCCCAATCCTCTTTTTCTTGGTCCCCCGCCAGCGCTCCTAGCTCCTGCCCCATGACCATTGCCCCCAATAGCAAGCCACTTGCTATGGGGCACTAGTGCATGATTTCTCCCGTGCCCTGCTCTATTTGTCCATAAGACACATAGAGCCATGGCCTGGCCCACACTGCTCTCTCCTCATTGGCTTAGTGGCTGTGACTGACAGGAGTGGGAGCCAATGGCTCATGCTGCTGCCACAGCCAATGAGGAGAGGGAGTCCCCGGACAGCCGAGACTCTCGTGCACATCGCTGGATCGAGAGGGGGCTTAGGTGAGTAATATGGGTGCTGTGGGGGGAGCAACACACATACGTTTTTTTACCTTCATGCGTAGAATGCATGAATGTATAAAACCTTTAGCCTTTACAACCACTTTTAAAGGAGAATTTCATTAATGAAACAATAAACACAGTGGTGAGGAGTATGAAATGTACAACACAGTGTACAGAGTGCAATGGCCAGGACTATATAACAGCAATACAGCAGTCAGGAGTATGTAAGTACAACATTGCTTATAGAATGCAGAGATCTGGAGTGGAGGACACAGCACAAGATGAAATGCGAAGATCAGGAGCATGTAACATAGTCTTGCCTGCTGGTCAATGGGAAGCTAGAATGTCCTAGTGTTAGTAGTCAGTGCGAGGAAAACAATTGTGTGAACATTCACTTCAATCACCCAATCACGTGGAAAGCAAAATCTGATTTACTTTTTTGTATTAATACAAGATTTGATCATTTAACCACTTAAGGACCGCCTAACGCTAATATACGTTGGCAGAATGGCACGGCTGGGCACAATCACGTACCTGTACGTCCTCTTTAAGTGCCCAGCCATGGGTCGCGGCCGCGGGACCCGTGGACCCGATCGCCGCTGTAGTCCCGCGATCGGTCACAGGAGCTGAAGAACGGGGAGAGGTGTGTGTAAACACACCTTTCCCGTTCTTCACAGTGGCAGTGTCACTGATCGTTTGTTCCCTGATGTAGGGAAAGACGATCAGTGACATCACAAGTCCAGCCCCACCCCCCTACAGTTAGAAACAAACATGAGGTCACATTTAACCCCTACAGCGCCCCCTAGTGGTTAACTTCTAAACTGCAATTCTCATTTTCACAATAATCAATGCATTTTTATAGCACTTGTTGCTGTGAAAATGACAATGTTCCCAAAAATGTGTCAAAATTGTCCGATGTGTTCGCCATAATGTCACAGTCACGAAAAAAATTGCTGATCGCCGCCATTAGTAGTAAAAAAAAAAGATGAATAAAAATGCCATAAAACTATCCCCTATTTTGTAAACACTATAAATTTTGCACAAACCAATCGTTAAACGCTTATTGCGATTTTTTTTTACCAAAAATAGGTAGAAGAATACGTATCGGCCTAAACTGAGGGAAAAAAAAGTTTTTTCTATATTTTTTGGGGATATTTATTATAGCTAAAAGTAAAAAATATTGATTTTTTTTCAAAATTGTCACTCTATTTTTGTTTATATCGCAAAAATAAAAACCGCAGGGGTGATCAAATACCACCGAATCGCAAAAAGGGGCCTGGTCCTTTAGCTGCATATTGGTCCGGGTCTTAAGTGGTTAAGGTGTATAGATATAGACACAATTTATAGTGTCAAGATTCACATAGAGTGTCACATATAGAATGGCTTGCCAAGAGAACGCGTCACATTTATCTTTGACATCAGAAATTCTGAGGTGTTTTAGTGTCTATTAACCCTGCAAATAAGCATGTGAACAAGTATGTTACTGAACCAGCTCTTTGAATGACATCTTGCTGTTCATCAGCATAGATCAGTGTATTAGGCAAATGGTTATGTACTCCCAGGCCAGCTATTTAGTGACTAAAAACAACACTGCACAACTATATTGCTACTCTTTTGGTGGAATACTTTTATAAGAAAACAAATGGCAACTATTATAACAAAGAAGAACAAACAATGTTAAGCGCTGATTTTGTGCCACCTCCTTGTGGCTAATACAGATAGTGGTTACAAATGGAAGGAAGTATGTTGTGTCATTTGTCAGCAATGTCAACCCATTTAAAGACACTCCTAGTTTGGCAAACAAACAATTCCTTTGTCAGTGTGTGAAATCCTCTAGTAATAGTTAATATATTGCCTTTACAATGTATTTGTATTGTACTGCATGTATATAATATGCATCTCAAAATATATGTTATAGCTTATCTCCAACCCATATTACAATATGCTTCCTTACTTCCAAGCAATAACACCACATGTCAAGTTAGAATCTCGATCAGCTCTAAGAAACAGATAAAATCACAAATTGTTGTTTTTTGGTAGGGTTTAGTGCTGATTGGAATAGCCATTGTCTAGAGCATACAGAAAATGCCTACTGTCTGAGACAGGCTCTATACTATGTAATAGATGAACCCCCCTCTCACCAAAATACTCACACACATTTTATATATATATATATATATATATATATATATATATATATATATATATATATATATATATATATATATATGTAGCACTACCCCCGAAGGAGCTGCTGTTTTGATTTGGGTGGCACATTACCTCTATCTTCCCGCCGTCTAGGGTACTGGATGAGAGCTGTAATAAAGTCAATGTCCACAATGTCTTTTCTGTGCTTTTATTACCCAGCCGGGTAAAAACAATAGAAGTAGAAATAGGTGAATGGATAGAAGAAATGGAAATGGCGGATTCAAGGTTAATTGTGCGGGAAACAGTCCTGCTTCCAATGACAAATTTCTTCACCAGTCTAGCCAGAGTGGGTATTAGTGCACCTGGATAGGCCTCTCTCTCACCAGCCTAACAGCCAGAGTGTCACTCGGAAACTTTATATTGAAGTCTCTGCCACAGACCCTACTAAAGGTGGAGATAGTCTCGGTCCAAAATCCTTCTCAACTGAATTCAGCACCCGAATCTCCTTCAAACAGCTTTAGTTACATCAGGAACTGATAGGCGACCATCGTCCAGCCTCTCAGATACAAAGTGTCCTTCAATTAGCAAATAGGCCTCTCCTGTGACACCAGCCTCGTGCTCAGTGTCCCCCAGACAGGTTCTCCATTGATCGGCTTCCTCCCACTTTGGACGGACAGCACAGGACCACTTGCAAATTGTAGACTCAGTCTGCCTACTGAGTCTACGAGGTAGATCAATGCCCCGGACCAACGTGGTCCCGGAGCCAGGAACACTGCAACACACACACCCCAGCCAGGAGGGCCACACACGACTGCCCAGGTGGAAGGCGGCAAGGCAACGACGCAAGCCATTATTGAGGGATTTGAACTTTGATAGGGATGGGTATATATGGGATGCCCAGTAGAACAAGCAAATGGTTGATTGTATATCAATCAGTTGGGACAACTATATACACTTGGCTTACTCCAGTCTCCTCCAGCACATCATTTGTATCTCCAGTACATCACGTAACCCCAGGCACAGCTAGCATGTGGTTAGGCCCAACTCTGACTAAGTGAGGACCCAGCAATTGACTTTTGCAGAAAGGGACCGTTTTAATGTAGCAAATATAGAATTCGGTCTTTTAGTGCTAGCTGTCCCACTTTATTATGAAATAAAGTGCTTGTGCGTTGGTCAGATAAAAGGAGAAATTTCCCTCTCCCTATCCATGGAAGACTATTTCAAGTATAGCTGACCTGGATTACATCAGCTAATGCCACGTACACACTCTCGGAATTACCGACAACAAATGTTCGATGGGAGCTTGTTGTCGGAAATTTCCGACTGTGTGTAGGCTCCATCGGACAATTGCTGTCGAAATTTCCAAAAACAGAAATTTGAGAGCTGGTTTTTAAATTTTTGTTGTCGGAAATTCCGATCGTGTGTACACAATTCCGATGCACAAAATTCCATGCATGCTCAAAATCAAGCAGAAGAGCCGCACTGGCTATTGAACTTCATTTTGCTTGGCTCGTCATATGTGTTATATGTCACTGCGTTCTCGATGTTTGGAATTTCCCACAACATTTGTGTGACCGTGTGTATGCAAGACAAGTTTGAGCCAACATCCATCGGAAAGAAATGTTTTGTTGTCAGAATGTCCGATCTTGTGACATATAAGGCCTTGTACACACAAGAGGATATCCGATGGAAACGGTCCGCCGGACATTTCTCCTCCGGATTTTAATCTGATGGCTGTACACACCATCAGATCAAAATCCCCGCGGAAAACATCCGCGGTGATGTGGCCGCGCCGTCGCCGCGACGATGACGCGGCGACGTGCGTGACTCTGGAATGTAAATACTTCCACAAATGCGTTGAATCATTTCGACGCATGCGAGGGATGGGGATCGGACGGACTTATCCGGTGAGTCTGTACAGACGACCGGATAAGTCTGAAGGACAGGTTTCCAGCGGATAGATTTCTTAGCATGCTAAGAAATTTTTATCCGCTGGAAAACGGTCGGCTGGATTTTTATCCGCCAGAAAACTGTCCGCTAGGCCGTACACACGACCGGATCTATCTGCTGGAACTGATCCGTGGCAGACAGATCCGGTCGTGTGTACGGGGCCTAACACGTACGACGAGCCAAGCAAATGGAAGTTCAATAGCCAGTGTTGCTTGATTCTGAGCATGCATAGAATTGTGTACACACGATCGGAATTTCCGACAACAAAACTAAGGTTTATATTATCCCCACAAAGCGCAAATGACCACTATAGCGATAGCTGGTCAATTCATGAGGGTGAGTGCACATCCATGTAGGGAACCTGTGTCTAAACACTAAATTGGAGCACCTTTTTATCTGACCAACGCACAAGCACTTTATTTCACAATGTGGGACTGGGACTGTTAATATATCATTCCGAATTATTGCATCAATTGTTTTTTTTGCTTGTAATATGTATTAGCTGAGTGCGGTGTTCAACCTTCTTTTAAGTCCTCTTCAGGCCTTGCCAGCCCTCTTGGCTGCAGCTGCCTGACCTCACTGCCTGTGACATTGCAATCCTCACTGGCTCCACAACCAGCTCTGACTGTTTCCTCTCTGGCATGTCTCTCCTGTGCTCCCGACTGCTCATGTCACTCACCAGCCCTCCTGGCTGCAAACCGGTGATTCCCTCCTGAAGACTTGCCCACTAGTGCTAGCTCCCATTGTCCTCTCTGACTCCTCACTGTGCCTCCTGTTCAGATCCTTCATGCATTCTTAAAAGGATCCATCCTGCACCCAAGTCCCAGGCCCAAGGTCACCCCCCCAGAATGGGGGGCACCCTCAAAGAGATAAAAAGGGAGATAAAAGAACATTACACTACAACTATCAATCAGGTAATACGTTTATTCACCAAAAATCTCTGACATTGTTTTTCCTTATTTTCAGCAGTTGGGAGATCCAGCCCTGCCAAAACAAGCTGATAGTGAAAGTGTTCAAACTGGCATTCCTACCTATTGTCAATGTCTGTGCCTACAATTCGGACTTTGCACATGCCTTTGGCAGTTAAAAGTATGTTTTTGTATACATTTACAGTATTCTTGTTTTGATTAAGGTTATCTTATCATCTTAGGCCAGGGGTGCCCAACCTTTTGAAGTGCGAGGGCCACTTAAGTGACTTGGTAACTGGTCGCGGGCCACAATCTGCGGAGCGGGCGGATGGCAGGTCCATGTCCGCTCAATATATGCATAGCAAACACGGACACAGCCGGATCAGATTGGAGGTAGGACACAAGTCGGTTTACATCTGTCACTCCTTAGAGATAAATAGAGGGTCCAATTGGGTTGGGCCGCTTTCACACTGATGGGCTGTGGTTTACCCGCACAGCGGGTGCAACGCAGTGTACCTTTGGATTTTCTGCACTTTGCAATAGACTTCTATTATATTCTGCAGGTTTGGTGCACTTTCAGAAAGCTCACCAAACTTGCAGGTAATAACAGATGTGTACGGCTCAGTGCAGGTAACCCGCAGGTGCGCTGCTCTGCATCTGCGGATTAGTTTGAAAGCAGTTCACTACTAACCATTGCAGAACAGATATACCCATATATACACTGTGATTTTAGTAATAAACTGACCTTTAATAACAGTATTTTATTCTATTCCATCCCAGAGCAGGAGGTCGCGGGCCACATCAGAGGGCTCTGCGGGCCACATGTGGCCCCCGGGCCACTGGTTGGGCACCCCTGTCTTAGGCCTTTATTGGCTTATTGAACAAACAATAGGAGATGGAAACGTACAGCAACATGTGGTGCTTGACAAGAGGTCTCCTTATGGAAGGAAGGTCAGTACAATATACATTCTAGTTGCTTGTAGTGGGTATTGCATGGAGTAAGCCAGGAAAGGTGTTTACTGTAGTTCTTTTTTTTTCGTAGACCCCATATTTTAAACACGTATTTATTACCTACTGGTGAACTGAATATCTTTAGGCAAAATTTACGCTAGCTTCAAAAAGCAGACACTTCATGAGCGTTTTTGAAGCTCCACGAACGCCTGCCAAAAATGTGTACATTACCGTGTTGTTCACATGGTTACATTAGCATCGTGTCGCATCAAAATTGACCTGACATCTGCAAGGCTTTGCCACTGCCTAAATGCTTCCATTGATGTCAACATAAACGCACTGAAAATGCATCACATATGCTCCTATGGCATGTACAGTGTGTTTGAGATACGTTTAAAAAGCATTACTAGCCGAGATGATAATGTAAAAACCCATGCAATAAAGACCAATAACGAAGGGACATCTAGCAAGTGTTTTTTTAACTCGACTCAAACATATCAAAAACACGCCGCTAATGCATTAGGTGCGTTAATGAGTGCTTAAATTTCTTTGCGTGTCTAAATAAGCCCAACTGTCCTATTTTCTGGCTCAGTATTCTACAAACCTCAGACAAGCTGTATTCCAGATGCTCTTCTGCCAGACAGTAAACAGTACGTCCTTTGTGGCCTAAATACCCTCTGTGTTTATTTGGTAAATTATTTTTAGCAATGATATTTTATTCTCTCTCTCTGTGAAGCCAGAAGACAAATTTCTGTCACTTAATAAAGAGAATCTATATATAAACATCTTCTGTTTGCAATAATGATTACAGATCAAACTAGTATTGCAGGAAATATGGTTATGCTCATATAATGTAAGGGTTGGGCCAACGGGGAGTGTCATTCATTAGTATGTGTGATTGCAGTGTTCAGAAAAACATAAGCGTAAAAAGTTCATGCAAGGTAATGGTGCCATGCTATTCAAGAGATACTAGTCACCTAGTCACCATAACAACTGTAAATAATAGGATTTAATTGCTGAACATTTTTAGGGAAGAGGAACACCTGCTGTTATTTGCTGATACTCATCCTCAATATTATTTTTTTACCTTTGAATTCATATTTTTGGATCCCTATAATGGGTCAACTGCTGCTATCATAAAGAAGAATTCTAGAACCCTAACAGATTTATTTTAAATAAATTAAAGGGGTTGTAAAGGTTTTTTTTTATTTTCTAAATAGGTTCCAAAGCTAGTGCATTGTTGGTTCACTTACCTTTTAAATTTTTGTTTTTTTTCTTTGTCTGAATTTCTCAATTCCTGTCCCTCCTCAGTAAGCTTGCCCCCATCATCCGAGCCGTTCTGGCTGGGGGTTAGTCAGCGTGCTCGCCCCCTCCCTTGGGACTACATCCCTGTGGGGAGACTCTGTGTTCACAGCGTCTCCAAGGAAAAAACACACTTTGCTCCACCCCTGACTCCACCCTCTTTGCCCTGTCAATGTATACCCCACCTACCAGCTCCCATAAATGCAGCCTACCAGCACCCATCAAATGCAGCCTCACCAGCACCCATCAAATGAAGCCTTACCAGCTCCCATAAATGCAGCCTACCAACACCCATCAAATGCAGCCTACCAACACCCATCAAATTCAGCCTACCAGCAACCATAAAATGCAATCTTATGAGTGTCCATAAATAGCCTACCTGCACCAATCAAATTAAGCCTTACCAGCGCCCATAAATGCAGCCTTCCAGCATCCATCCAACAAAGCCTTACCAGCCCCCATATATGTAGCCTACCAGCACCCATCAAATGCAGCCTCACCAGCACCCATATAATGCAGCCTACCAGCGCCCATAAATGCAGCCTACTAGCACTAATCAAATGCAGCCTGGCGAGCACCCATCAAATACAGCCTACCAGCACCCATCACATACAACCTCAACCAAGAGGTGGGGGTGGACCACTTGGTACACACAAATCAGAGTGAATAGCAGATCATTATATACTTATACATGTACATGCAATAATGTAATCTCTCAGTCACGAAAAAAAATGCTGATTGCCGCCATTAGTAGCGACGCAGTGCCGAATCGCAGAAAGTGGCCTGGTCTTTGACCAGCAATATGGTCCGGGGGTTAAGTGGTTAAATGTAACCATATTGCTACACTTCGAGGCGCCTCTCTTCTCTTTTATACTATGTAGATCCTGCTGGATTTTGCTTCTAATCTCCTTGTGGAGGCTTCCATTTGTGGATGGACATTTTATGGTTACACAACTTATCACATAAAAAAATGGGCGTATGCAGCGCTAGTAGCATAAAATTAAAGGTAAGAGTCCATAGTGTTTAAAGTAAAGTCCTTGTTCAGGAAAGGAAGCTGTTCAGGGTCTATACAACATACAAAAACATACTTGGGGGGCACACCCTAAAAATGCTATACATCTAAAATGGTGCTGCTACTGTATAAGACCAAAAACAGTACAAAACTGATTATAGCGCACACATGCAAAAGTGACATTTATCCTGCAAGGCTAGTTAAAAACACCTGAACATATTCAAAAATATGGGGGTTTGGTCGCACTATATGGTCATATAGCGCTAAGCCCACTTACTGCGACAAAGGGTGTGCCCCCCAAGTATGTTTTTGTATGTTGTATAGACCCTTACCAGGTCTCTTGTGCTGGAGCACCTCTCCCCCTCTTCATTACCTCATATTAGTGGCCACCAGTGCATAGGAGGAATCCCTTTAGTTCTCCCACATAGAGGAGTTTATCTCCCATGGTTGAGACACAGGTTCTTTCATTCTATTAACAGGGTAGTGTAGTGATAATGTATAGTGTATAGTGCCCAGTTCTCCGGTTAGATAATTGATATCTTAGATGTTAGTATGATGACCATAAATTAAGTTGTTTTGCAGCAACACAGGTTCTCCAGAGAACGCAAATTTAATTAACTTCCAATAACATACAAAGTCCAAAGTCCACAGATGATACAAAAGTCCAACAGAGTATTTCAGAATCCCATCTTTTCCTAGACCTGTGCAATGTTCATCATAGAGTGACAAAAAAATAGATTGAATGCCAGCTTGACTGCCTCAAATATTGGTCTCACACTGGAGGGGGGGGGGGGTCAACCAAATGTTCCCATTGAATGAATACCCCCCTCAAGTCTAATTACCATCAATAAATACTTCCTTCCTTACCAGGCCATCTCACACACCTAGGTAGTCTTAGATAAGATTAACACATCAAAAGGGTCCTCAGCTGTTCCTTTGATCTGTGTTTGACCACTAACCCAGCAAACACCTTTTGATGTGTAACCTTGAATTCCTGTATGTCACACATATATACTGTGCCTTACATATACCACAATATTTTACAATACCTACATATCTATATTAATATTACAACAGGTAGGACCCACTAATTCGGGGTACTTTGTCACAGTAAGTGGGCTAGCACCAGAGCCGGCTCTAGGCTTTGTGAGGCCTTAGGCAAAAACTTAGACATGATGCCCCACTCATGCCCATAATGGGAAAAATAATTCAAGCAAGAAAAATGGCTGCAGAAAATCTAGCACACAGGTGATCAACACCATTTCCAGGGCACCCTCCGCAACCATCAGACATATTCAGCCAATGCAAGAGGGGGGAGAGAGGGGGAGGTGAGAAAGAGAGAGAGGTAATAGAGAGATCCGATGACGTTGACATTAGTATTGATCACAGGCAAATTAGGCGGCTGTGAAGCCCCTGTGAGTGAAAGGCCTTAGGCGACCGCCTAATTTGCCTAATTAGAGAGCCGCCTCTGTTCAGCACTATATGATCATATAGTGTGACCAAACCCCCGTATTTTTGAATATGTTCAGGTGTTTTTAACTAGCCTTGCAGGATAAATGTCATTTTTGCATGTGTGCACTATAATCTGTTTTGTAGAAGACAGAAGCAGCCAAATGAATTCTGCAGTGTTTAGAGATATACTGTCAGCCCAGATTCAGCCAAATGCAGCAATTTTGATTGGACAGTGCTTCACAGTACAGACTGACAATGATCCAAAACACACCGCAAAAAGCAAACCAGGAGCTTTTGAAGGAAAAGATGCTGGAATATTCTGCAATGGCCGAGTCAATCACCTGATCTCAACCCAAT
Organism: Rana temporaria; assembly: GCF_905171775.1. Taxonomy (NCBI): domain Eukaryota; kingdom Metazoa; phylum Chordata; class Amphibia; order Anura; family Ranidae; genus Rana; species Rana temporaria. The sequence goes on along the minus strand of NC_053497.1, from coordinate 83,120,740 downwards.
TGAGCATGAATTTCACTTGCTGAAGGCAAAACTAAAGGCAGGCCCACACACAAAGAACAACTAAAGACAGCTGAAGTTAGAGGCTGGCAAAGCATCAGAAAGGAGGAAACTCAGTCTTTGGTAATGTCCATGGGTTTCAAATTTCATGCAGTCATTACCAGTAAAGGATTCGCAAAAAAATATTATAAATGAACTTTTTATTTATGATTATATTTATTTGCCCAATTACACATCGGAGCCCCCTCAAAATGGGGGGACTGCGTATAAAAATGGTTGCAATTCCTAAAAATTGTACTTGATATATATAAACAGAAATGTGTGTATAAAAATGTCGCGATAATATAATAAATACTCATAGGTGCTTAAAGTGCAAATAAAAAATGTACAAATACAACGCTCATAATCTCAATGCTGAATAACAAAAAGTCCACCAACATTCATGTTAGAATAAACCTCAACCCACAAAAAAAATATGAGTGAGAAGTACAGTCTATGCAATGATGGTGGTGATGAACGACCATCTGTAGAAGAAAGGAACAGAAGAAACACTGGGGACTGTGCATCCACCACCCGGGGGAAGGGTAGGTAATCTTACCGGAAATCGTGGACCCACACACCAGTGGTAGTGGGTAAAACAAGCTTAGGAATGGATACAGGATTTCAGACCTCGCTCACATGAGCAGCAATTGACGTCCACGGAATTAACGTCCAGCAGATGGTTGATAGATGGAATCATTAAACAGAAGTAAAACGTCCACATAGTGTAGATAAAAAAAGTATGGATTTATTTAAAAGGAATAGACTAACATCATGATGATGTGTACAAATAAAAATCACTGTGATCACAAGGGTTATCCAAAAAACAGGCACGATATGTAGAACTGGCTGGCAATAAAGTGGCACGTTTCATCCTACAGGACTTAAACTGGGGTAGTTGAAGTCCTGTTAGATGAAATGTGTCGGATTATTATGGTGTTTACACTTTGATTATTAACACGACACTAGCGCTGCACTTTTTATTGTTGATATTTGATATATGTTTAACCCCTTGAATTAAAGCTGAAAATCTGCACTTTAAATTTATTTGGATTGTTTTGTTTTAATTTTATTCTGGTGGCATACAGAGCCAAATGTATGAAAATTAAGCCTGTGTCCAAATACAGTATATATGGACCTTACTGTATATACAAATATACATGTTATTGTTACAAAATCCATAAAATTACAATCTTAAAAACATGATTACACGTTGTGCATAAAGAATCTCTCTTAAAATCCTCCCATAGAGTATATGACACCAACCCATAATCACACATGTATATAGAATTCTGAATTAATATTGATAGGTAGATGTCCTCCATGGGCAGGCAGTTGCTTAATTCCTCAATATATTTTGTGGGAGTGCCCCACTCCAGGAGGTAAGGGAGGCTATAAATATAAAACAAACAATTCAAAGTACAAGAAACTACATTTATTATACTTGTGTGAACCACAAAATTAATATAACACTCACCAAGTCCAAAGACTCCAACACCAAACAAGGGAGGGCACAATAGTCTGATCAGACGTGTCTGTCAATTGCACCCTATGGGCAGGTGTGGGAATAAAACAGTATAGCTATATTGTAAAGAATAGACACATTAATATCACCAATCTAGACCACAAAGAAAAAATAATGTAAGCTAAAAAATAGTAAAAAAGCCAAACACTCCCCAAATTAGATGGGGAAAAAAGGTGGGGGAGGGAAACGATATATCTGTAAATATAATCAAGGATTAGAAAATTGACTATCACATTTTAAGAGACCCTAAAATCACAACCTGGAAAGCTTACAGTTACAGTTTTTATAAGTTACAAAAAAAGTAAAAAAAACGTACAAATTAAAAAAGTAAAATAAAAGTAAAAAAAAGTGAAATAAAAGTAAAAAACATAAACAAGTTGCCATTTTATTGCGTTAAGTTTCTGTTGTTATTGGTGTTTTATTGGTAATCGCTTTTGTTTGCTTTTCAGGAGCACCATTCAGCTGCAGCACTGATCTGTTTATTCTGACAGCAGCTGGGTATGCTTTCAGAATACATAGGTCAGTGATTGCAGCACTTCAGGAGGAGATTTATCATCTGCAGTTTTAAAAAAAGAACGTATATGCCCAAGCATGGGAGCCACTTCTATGCTTCAATATATATATATATATATATATATATATATATATATATATATATATATATATATATATACAGTACAGACCAAAAGTTTGGACACACCTTCTCATTCAAAGAGTTTTCTTTATTTTCATGACTATGAAAATTGTAAATTCACACTGAAGGCATCAAAACTATGAATTAACACATGTGGAATTATACATAACAAAAAAGTGTGAAACAACTGAAAATATATTTCATATTCTAGGTTCTTCAAAGTAGCCACCTTTTGCTTTGATTACTGTCACCTGGTGCAGCACCCCATCACTCTCCTTCTTGGTCAAATAGCCCTTACACAGCCTGGAGGTGTGTTTGGGGTCATTGTCCTGTTAAAAAATAAATTATGGTCCAACTAAATGCAAACCGGATGGAATAGCATGCCGCTGCAAGATGCTGTGGTAGCCATGAAAATAAAGAAAACTCTTTGAATGAGAAGGTGTGTCCAAACTTTTGGTCTGTACTATATATATATATATATATATATATATATTAGTGCTGTCAAACGATTAAAATTTTTAATCGCGATTAATCGCATTAATGTCATAGTTAACTCACGATTAATCGCTCTAATTTATGACGAATTTCCCCACAAATATCGCACAATTCTGCAAGTGATTATAATTTATTATCGCTGTTTTCTAGCTGATCTAAAACCATTTTTGACATAAAGGGACACTTTTGGACAATCTACAGTTTTTCAGGCAGAAAGAATAGTTTTTATTTTATAAAAGAACATGTAGGGCACTGGGCAGACCACTAGGGACAAGGGGGGTGTGTATTTTTTACATACAGTACTGTAATCTATAAGATTACAGTATACTGTATGCATTGTGTTTGTTTACCTTTTTAAATTTGGCGCCGTTCTCCGCTCCCGTGCGTCGTAACGTCGCAGGGAACGGAGCTCGGCGTCACACAGGCACTGTGAATCGAGCGAGGACCCGCCGAGCGAGGAGGACCCGCCAAGCGAGGAGGACCCGCCAAGCAAGGAGGACCCGCTCGATCACACAGCGGGGTGGCATCGCTGGATCCAGGGACAAGGTGAGTAACTTGTCTGTGAATCCAGCGAAAAGGTAAGCCGCGCCGCGCCGCTGCACACTCTGCAAGTCCACCCCGAGGGCTCCTGCGTTAATCGCGCGACAAAAATATTGACGGCGTTAACATGGGTTTGCGTTAACGCCGTTAATATCGCGTTTAACGCACAGCCCTAATATATATATATATAGATTATTTTTTTGGAACACATTTTTAGTAAAAAAGTTGTCGTTTTATTGAGTTAATGTTATATTGTTACTGTGTTTTATTGTTAACCGTTGTTGTTTGTTTTGTAGAAACCCCAATCAGCTGCAGCACTCATATGTTTATTCTGACAGCAACAGGGTTTTTCTTTCAAAATACATACAGCAGTGCTTGCAGCGCTTCAGGAGGATATTTCTCATGTGCAGTAAAAAAAATAAAAAAAAGATTTATGCCCAAGCATGGGGACCTGGGGTGGTCAGCGGGTGGATCGCTCCTATGTTTCGGCAAATATTTATTTCACTTTTTTTTGGCAGTGATTTATGCATCCACATCGATCAATGTGAATAGAGGAATCTGTTAGGCAGTTACAGGCATCATCTTGGTATATTTTTTTCAGCTGGTGGTCGGTTTTCATGTAAAAGCAATCCTAGTGGCTAATCAGCTGCTGGATTACTTTTAAAAGCAGTGGTAGGGCATGTCCCCTTCCCATGCACAATTTTTTTATGGCTTTCTCGGGTTCTCTTGTCCACCCGGGGAATCCGAGAATGCAGCCAGTGGTTCCTCTTGCTGACATATAGCTGATCAGAGACCAGAATGCTTCAATCATCTCTATGGTCTATGCTGGGTGTCTATAGTATGCCTGTGAAGTGGCACATGTTTAGAACTGTCCCTGCACAAAATTACATTACTATAGGAAAAAAAGTCATTTAAAACTGCTTGTGGCTTTAAAGTAATGTCTGGTCCCTGCAATATGGATGAAAATCATTGAGAAAAATAGCATGAGTTTCCACCCTCCCCCCAGGTCATTACCAGCCCCTTTAGCCCCTTTGGCCCCATACAGCTTAGGTTTGCTGAGGCATTCAGTGCGGAGTCCTCTGGGTCACTGAGAACGACAAGATCCACAGCCACCTGGCCCCAGCTATGTACAAGTCCATGGGTTTCTTGGGACTGTAATTGATCCCTTGAAGACTGCTGCTGATGCTGAGTGCTAGGCTCCACCCCCAAGCGGACACAATCCTCCACGTCCTGACACAATCCTCCACTCTTCCTGTGTTAGGCGGGCAAGCAGGAACACTGTCTGGATAAAGGGGGCCTTGAGAGGTAAGGAAGTCCTCCTCTTCCTCCCTCTGTTCTGCCTCAAGGGCCCTGTCCATTATTCCATGCAACGTGTGCTCCAACAGGTGGATAAGAGGGACAGTGTCACTGATGCATGCACTGTCACTGCTCACCATCCTTGTGGCCTCCTCAAATGGTGACAGGTCAGTGCATGCATCCCTGATCATGGCCCACTGGTGTGGGGAAAAAAACAAGCTCCCCTGACCCTGGCTTGATGCCATATTGGCACAGATACTCATTGATGGCCCTCTGCTGCATGTGCAGCCGCTGCAGCATGGCCAACGTAGAGTTCCACCTGAAGGGCATGTCACAGATTAGGCAGTTCTTGGGCAGGTTGTATTCCTTTTGAAGGTCTGCCAGCCGAGCACTGGCATTATATGACCGTCGGAAATGCACACAGAGTTTCCTGGCCTGCTTCAGGACATCCTGTAAGCCTGGGTAAGTGCCCAAGAACTGCTGCACCACCAAGTTAAGGACATGAGCAAAACAGGGCACATGGGTCAGTTGTCCCTGTCACAGGGCGGAGAGGAGGTTGGTGCCATTGTCGCAAACCACCATTCCTGGCTTAAGCTGGCATGGCGTCAACCACCTCTGAGCCTGCCCCTGCAGAGCTGACAGAACCTCTGCCCCAGTGTGGCTCCTGTCCCCCAAGCACACCAGCTCAAGCACCGGATAGCATCTCTTTGCCTGCATACCGGCGTATCCCCTTGAACTCCTACAAAGCACCGCTGGTTCCGAGGACACATCAGCACAGGAAAAGGCCACAGAGGAAGAAGAAGAGAAGGGGGTGGAGGAGAGAGGTGTGTCACAACCAGTAGTAGCATTTTGGAGGCATGGTGGCAGAACAACCTCCAACACTACTGTACCTTGTTCTGCATCCTTCCCAGCTGCCAGCAGAGTCACCCTATGCACTGTGAAAGATAGGTAACGTCCCTGTCCATGCCTGCTGGACCATGAGTCAGCGGTAATATGCACCTTACCACTGACCGCCCTGTCCAGCGAGGCCTTCCACATGCTGGTAGAGAGCCGGAATCGCCACTTGCCACTGAGGTACCGCACATTCCACAAACTCACGGAAGGGGGCAGAATCTACCAACTGAAAAGGCAGCAGTTGAAGTGCTAGCAATTTAGCTAAGCTAGCATTCAACTGCTGGGCATGTGGATGGCTGGGAGAGAACTTCTTTCAGCGCTGCAGCAGCTGGGGCAGGGAAATATGCCTGGTACAATCTGATGTTGGTGTACCCATAGTAGATTGCCCGCAAGTACTTGGCTGTGACACCTTCTGTGTCTACACCTTCAGTCCTATCAGTGCAGGCTTCAGAGAGGACTGAGGGTATAGTGGGGTTGGAGATCTCAGCTGATGAGGAGCAAGGAGAGGTCCGCTTTGTTCTTTGGTGTGGGTCTTTGAGGTACGCTTGCCAACGAACTGCATGGCAGGTCGACATATGTCTGGTCAAGCATGTGGTGCCCAAGCGGGTGATGTTTTGGCCACGCGAGATACGCTTTCAACATATGTTGCAAATAGCAGCAGTGCAATCTGATGCACACATCTCAAAAAAGGCCCACACCAAAGAACTTTTGGAATAACGCTGAGAGACAGCAGCGCCCTGCACATGCGGAGCTCTGCGTTGTGATGCAGTCGGTGTGCTGCCCTTAAGCTGGCCCCTGGAGGGAATCCTGCCTCGTTGGAGATGTACCTCCTCCTCCTCTTCTCTCCTATCAGGCACCCACGTGGAGTCAGTGACCTCATCATCCCCCCCCCCTCATCACTGTAGAAAACCTGGCAGTATGCTGCAGCTGGGGGAACATGACTGCTAGATTGCCGTCCTTCTTGGGCACCCCCTTTCTCTGGGCTCACAATACTGCCTTCCTCTAGCTGTGTACCAACATTGGAGCCTTCAAAACGCTGCGCATCCTCCTGCAGCATGTACCCAACACTGTGGTCAAACAGTTCAGGGGAATCCTCAGGAGGTCATGGTGGGGCTAGGGAAGGAGTGACTGATGCCATTGAGCAGAGGGAAGAGGCCGTGTTGGCAGCTGCTTTGCCAGACAAAGTACCCTGAGCCTTGGTGAGAGAGGATGAGGACGGCTTGGTCATCCACTCTACCAAGTCTTCAGCATGTTGCGGCTCAACGCGGACAGCTGCCGAAAAAAAGGATGAGCATGTCCCATGGCCACGTGCTGATGAGGATGCACCGTGTCCACGACCAGCACTGTTGCCTCTAGACGCAGAGCCTGCTTGCCCTCTTTTATCAGTTCGTGACTCTCTGCCTCTTCTTGTTGTTCTTCCAGCATACTAATGGCCTGCAGGGAGATGTAGCTGCACAAATACTGACAATACTTGCAGATCCCTGCCTGTGGTATTAATCTGAGAACACCAGCAAATGTATTCACGTAGCTTTACGTGCACACTATGCAGAGGACACAGTACACCAAGTGAAAATACTTGCAGATCCCTGCCTGTGGTATTAAAGGATCACTAAAGGATTTTTTTTTTTAGCTAAATAGCTTCCTTTACCTTACTGCAGTACTGGTTTCATGTCCTCATTGTTCGTTTTTGCTTTGAAGTAGCTGTAATTCTGCTGTGATCTCCACACTTCCTGCTTGTCTGGCTCCTTATGAAAAAACTCATGGGAGCTTCTCACTGTGGTCTAAGCTGTGTGTCTAAAACTCCTCAGAACCAATCAGATTCATTTTAAAAACAAAACACTGCCCTGGATTTGTTTGTTTTTGTTCTGTGGGTCTCTTTACTTCACATAAACATGAAACCAGTTTAAAACCGAAAGTGAAACTAGAGGCCCATTATATGATAGAATTTAATCTATTTTTAATCATTTTTTAAAAGGAATAAGTTAACTTTTATGTCTCTATACCCTGTAAACAGTCATTTCAGCAAAACATATTTTTTTCCTTTAGTGACCCTTTAATATGAGCAGATCCCTGCCTTTGGTATTAATATGAGAACACCAGCAAATCTATTGACGTAGCTTTAGGTAGACATGTGCACAGCAAAAATTTTCGTTTATTTCTGTTTCGTTTCTGTTCGTTTATCGTGATTCGTAACGAGTCGTAATTTCGTAAGACGTTAGTTATCGTATTCGTACTCTTTAGTATTTTCGTAACACTCTTTTTTCCGTTTTCTGTTTTTTTCTGTTAGTTTATTTTTCGTTGAATCGAGATTCGTATTTTCGTTATATTTTGTATTCTGCCGCGTTCGTATTTTTAAAATGATTTTATTCGTTCCTTCGTTTTTACGTTAGTTTAATTTTCGTTGTTTTGTTATTCGTATTTATATTATATTTTCCATCATGCCGCATTCGTATTTTCGTAAAGAAATATATTTTCGTTGCTTTATGATCATTCGTATTTTCATGTCTAATTTCCTTTGATTGTAAAAACGTACTTTTGTAGATTTTATTGCATTCGTAATTCTGTTAGAATACATTTTACGTTTATTCGACACACTACTCGTCGTAATTTTGTAATTCGGATTTTACTGTGATTGACTTGACTGTCTTAGTTAGCACACACACCCTGTCTAGAATGAAGTCTGACGTAGAAGAAAACTAAAATATGTCAGATATTACAAATACAAATCTAGAAAGTAGATGCACTGCAGTCTAACACAGAAAAAGACACAATGAGCCAGGAGGTAATGAGAAAGAAGCTCATTGGGGGAAGGAACAAACCTCTTCAGAGGAAAGGGACAGCGCTCAGTGGCTATTGGTCAGAAATATTTCAGTACTAACGAAAGCTAATTTACATTATTTTGTATTTTCGTTGTTTTCATTTCAGTTTTCCGAAGATCCGTAATTTATTTTTCGTTAGTTTTGATTTTCGTTTTTTAGTCTTTGTTCGGCATTTCGTTTTCTTTTCGGTCTTCGAATATTAGTAAGTTTGCATTTTCGTTCATTTTGTTTTTCGTAATTATTTTTTTTTTTTGGGTTCGGTATTTTCGTTGTTTCTATGTTTTCGTTTCTTTCTTCTTTCGTATCTTCGTTGTTTTCCATATTCGTTATTTTGAAAATATCGTTATTCGTTATTAATTGCGCTAAACCATTCGTTCATTCGTATGTTAACGAATCAACTAAAATAACGAAAAATGACGGAAAACGTATTCGTAACTTAAAAAATTGCACATGCCTAGCTTTAGGTGCACACTGTGCAGAGGACACAGTACACCAAGTGAAAATACTTGCAGATCCCTGCCTGTGGTACTAATTTGAGAACATCAGCAAATGTATTCACATATCTTTACGTGCACACTGTGCAGAGGACACAGTACACCAAGTGAGAATACTTGCTGATCAGCCACTGCCTGTGGCTTTAATATGAGAACAACAGCAATTGTATCCACATAGCTTTAGGTGCACACTCTACAGAGGACACAGTACACCAAGTGAGAATACTTGCTGATCAGCCACTGCCTGTGGTATTAATATGAGAACAACAACAATTGTATTCATGTAGCTTTAGGTGCACACTGTGCAGAGGACACAGTACACCAAGTGAAAATATTTGCAGATCCCTGCCTGTGGTATTAATATGAGCAGATCTCTGCCTGTGGTATTAAAATGAGAACACCAGCAAATCTATTGACATAGCTTTAGATGCACACTGTGCAGAGGACACAGTACTCCAAGTGAAAATACTTGCAGATCCCTGCCGGTGGTATTAATATGAGAACACCAGCAAATGTATTCATGTAGTTTACGTGCACACTGTGCAGAGGACACAGTACACCAACTGATAATACTTGCTCATCAGCCACTGCCTGTGGTATTAGTATGAGAACACCAGCAAATGTAGTCACATAGCTTTAGGTGCACACTGTGCAGAGGACACAGTACACAAAGTGAGAATACTTGCTGCTCAGCCACTGCCTGTGGTATTATTATGAGAACGACAGCAATTGTATTCACATAGCTTTAGGTGCACACTGTGCAGAGGACACAGTACACCAAGTGAGAATACTGCAGCTAGCACAATCACCCGCCTGCCTGTCAGTATATTAGGAAGAGCAGATCTAGCTAAACGCAATACAGTGTATAAATATATATACAGCACCTGGGATGCATATATATCCGCTGCACACTGTGGCCCAGATTCACGTACCTGAGCGTATCTTTAGTGGGGTGTAGCGCATCTCATATCAAATACTGTATTCACAAAGCACTTGCTCCCTAAGTTACGGCGGCGTAGCGTAAATGGGCCGGCGTAAGCCCGCCTAATTCAAGTTTGGAAGGAGGTGGGCGTGTTGTATTAAAATGAGCCGTGACCCCATGCAAATGAGGGGCCAATCGAACGGCGCATGCGCGCACATGCGCGTGCATGCTCAGAGTCACGTCGCAAATACTCCCTAAGATACGTCGGCTCAATGCTTTGTCGACGTGAACGTAACATACGCCCAGCCCCATTCACGTACGACTTACGCAAACTACGTAAAATACGATGCTGTTCCGACGTTTCCGACGTCCATACCTTAACATGACTTACCCCTGCTTTATGAGGGGTAAAGTTACGCCGGTCGTACGCCTTACGTAAACAGCGTATATTAATACGCCGGGCACAAAAACGTTCGTGAATCGGCGTATCTAGGTCATTTGCATATTTATAATGGGAACGTCGAATGCGTCCAGCGTAACTATGCACCCACAATACGCCAGCGTAGGCAAGTTTTGACGGACGGCTGAAGTCATGTTTTTGGACATATCTCGCTTTGTGAATCGGCGTAAAGATGCGACGGCGCACATTTGAAATTACGGCGGCGTATCTGGAGATACACCGGCGTACATTGTTTCTGAATCCGGCCCTGTAACTCTAACTGACTAGCCTGCCTGCCTGCTCTATCTAACTAAAAAAAATGACACTCTCTCTCTCTGTCTTAACCATCGCAACACACTACACAAGGCCGACTTCCAGGCGGCCTTTTATAGTGTGGGGCGTGTACTAAACCCCCTGAGCCATAATTGGCCAAAGCCACCCTGGCTTTGGCCAATTATGGCTCTCCGTTTTGCGCGATGTGATTGGTCAAGCATGCGGGTCATAGTGCATGCTTGACCAATCATCAGTCAGCAATGCACTGCAATGCTGCAGTGAATTATGGACCGTGACACGCCACTCGAATTTGGCGCGAACGTTCGTATTTTAACGAACGGTCGAACATACGATGTTCGACTCGAACACGAAGCTCATCCCTAGTCCTTAGTCTTCTTGTCTTCAGAAAACTGTGTGCGGCCTTTCTTGTTCATCAGCTTTAGAAGAGGCTTCCTTCTGGGACGACAGCCATGCAGATCAATATGATTCGGTGTGCGGCGTATGGTCTGAGCACTGACAGGTTGACCCCCCACCCCTTAAACCTCTGCAGCAATGCTGGCAGCACTCATACGTCAATTTCCCAAAGACATCCTCTGGATATGGCGCTGAGCATGTGCACTCAACTTCTTTGGTTGACCATGACAAGGCCTGTTGACAGTGGAACCTGTCCTGTTAAACCACTGTATGGTCTTGGCCACATGCTGCAGCTCAGTTTAAGGGTCTTGGAAATCTTCTTATAGCCTAGGCCATCTTTATGTAGAGCAACAGATATTTTTTTCAGATCCTCAGAGAGTTTTTTGCCATGAGGTGCCATGTTAAACTTCCAGTGACCAGTATGAGAGAGTGAGAGCAATAAAACCAAATTTAACACACCTGCTCCCCATTCACTCCTGAGACCTTGTAACACTAATGAGTCACATGACACTGGGGAGGGAAAATAGCTAATTGGGCCTAATTTTGACATTTTCACTTACGGGTGTACTCACTTTTGTTGCCAGCGGTTTTGACATTAGTGGCTGCATTACATTAACCACTTAAGGACCGCCTCCTGCACATTTACATCGGCAGAATGGCACGGCTGGGCATATGCACATATAGGTACGTCTTGTGCTAGTACCCAGCCGTGGGTAGGTAGAAGAATACATATCGGCCTAAACTGAGGAAAAAAATGTTTTTTTTTTATATATATTTTTGGGGGATATTTATTATAGCAAAAAGTAAAAAATATTGCATTGTTTTCCAAATTGTCGCTCTATTTTTGTTTATAGCGCAAAAAATAAAAACTGCAAAGGTGATCAAATACCACCAAAAGAAAGCTCTATTTGTTGGAAAAAAAGGATGCCAATTTTGTTTGGGAACCACGTCGCACGACCGCGCAATTGTCTGTTAAAACGACGCAGTGCCGAATCGCAAAACCTGGCTGGGTCCTTTAACTGCCTAAAGGTCCGGGTCTTAAGTGGCTAAGAATGCATTAAGATAAAAAAACCTTCTGACTTTTCAACCCCTTTAATACTTGGGGGCCTGCAGTCAAGTAAGTCGGAATTATGACCAGTCTCATATTTTAGCTGGAAAGTGTGCTGGTGGATTCCTTTACTTTAGGGCAATAAGATTGTATATGCACATTTAGCTGCCCTGTGACTGCCTTTAAATTGGATACCTTTCACCTGTGCCTTTCAACAGACAAATTGGATATTTATTTGGTGAGGTGTTCATTCATTACACATTAAGTGTTTACCTTGACTAGGAAGTTGAAAAGTAATTAAACATTGGTGCCCAGCCCAGATCATTGTGTTCACAGATTAAGCATCCTCATCTATTATGTCAATCTTTCAATTAACCATTTCTTTTTTAGCTGTTTTTTAAATACTGCCAAATAACTGGTTTGGTAAGACTAAGTGCCGATCTATAAACATGTAAAATGTAATGTGTTTTACTTATTCATGTTTTGTTATGTTATTAAGGTATGGGACCCTAGAGAGCTTGTAGTTGATGTTAATTACGAATGGCAGTTTTCAAACACAACCTGTGCTTTGCTCATGCAGATTCAATTAAAGGCTAATTTCTGGAGATCTGTGAATGGAGAGACTACGGGGCAGATCCACAAAAGAATTACGCCGGCGTAATTTTAAATTTCTACAAAACAAGATACGACGGCATCTGGGATCGATCCGACAGACGTAAGACGTACGCCGTCGGATCTTAGATGCAATTTTTCGGCAGCCGCTAGGTCGCGTTTCCGTCGAATTCCACGTTGAGTATGCAAATTAGCTAGTTACGGCGATCCACGAACGTACGTCCGTCCGGCGCATTTTTTTACGTCGTTTGCGTTCTGCTTTTTCCAGCGTATAGTTAAAGCTACTATATGGTGGCGTACTCAATGCTAAGTATGGCCGTCGTTCCCGCCTCGCATTTTGAATTTTTTACGTTGTTTGCGTAAGTCGTTCGCGAATAGGGATTTGCGTAGAATGACGTCACCGTCGTGAGCATTCTCTTGTTCCGGGTTAATTTCGAGCATGCGCACTGGGTTACCCCCACGGACGGCGCATGCGCAGTTAAAAAAAAACGTTGTTTACGTCGGGTCACAACGTATTTACATAAAACACGCCCCCATCACAGAGATTTGAATGCCGTGCCATTACGCCGCCAAAGATACACTACCCCACCGTAACTTACGGCGCAAATTCTTTGAGGATTCGGGAAAAAAAAGTAAGTTACGGCGGCGTAGTGTATCTTAGATACGCTACGCCCGGCGGAATAATGCGCCGCTGTACATGGATCTGCCCCTACATATCTACAATTCCAGCTTCATAACTGAAGGTGTATATTGAGGTATGGGCCTGGGGCTTAGGGGAATAATCAGCAGGCGTCTGCGCATTGCATTGATGATCCACTGTTCATGGTTGCAATACTCAGCAGGCCCCAATGCCTGCAAGGGGTGCATTTATTACATTTTTGCAAACTGTGGAATTTGCCTTTAATCGCAACCATCAAGCCGCGTACACACAGTCAGTCCAAACCGATGAGAATGGTCCGACGGACCGTTTTCATCGGTTCACCGCTGAAGTGGCCTGACGGTCTGATGTGTGTACACACCATCAGTTCAAAATCCGATCGGGTCAGAACACAGTGATGTAAAATACACGACGTGCTGAAAAAAACAAAGTTCAATGCTTCCAAGATTCTGAACATGCGCGGGTTTTGAACCGATGCTTTTGTGTACTAACCATCAGTTTGGATCTATCGGGCAGCGGTCCATCAGTTCGATTTTAAAGCAAGTTCTAAAATTTTTGTCCGAAGGACAACAGACCGATGGGCCGTACACACGGTCGGTTTGGACCGATGAAACTGGACTTCAGGCCGTTTTCATGGGTTTGGACCGACCGTGTGTACGCGGCCTTACTGTACTGCCACCCTCCTTTTTAATCTGACCATCAAAAGAGAAGAGTGGAATCTCTATGTAAGCTCCTATTTGCAACTTGAAAATACAACTGGGACAAAGATGTGCTCCCCAGAACTATGTGACAACACTAAGTGCCTTTACATACAGTCAGTTAATAAGCAGGAGCACTATCATATGAGATGATATGGAGTGGGTCAGATGTTATATATTCCTGGGAGTACCAGATTGTTGTCTCCACTCTTAGCTGCCAAAAAAAAATAAAGGTGAGTGTGTGCAGCTGGAGAAGGGGGCAGTTACGTGAACCTGTTGCTTGCCTTGCATGTTAGACTCATTAGATCTTAGATTGTTTTCAGCCAGATCTCAGGCTATCATCTAATATCTATATTAAGCTAAGGAAATGTTAAGATCAGGGGTGTCGATAGGCTTATAAAAGCCCTGCGGCCCCTTTGGACACCCCAAGGCTGGTACTAATGTGGCACTCTATGCGTGTCAGGGTAAACAGTGGGTGTGGTCAAATGTGTTAAAAACAAGTTTTTTAGATATCACCACAGAGTGGTGCTTGGAATACCATAAAGGATACAAATGTGCCACATCCCATACATTTTGAAATGTTGCAAAGATTGGTACTGGACTTTATAGGCACTGATATTCAAGGTATTTAAAAAATGATAAATTGTATTATTAACAACTAATTACAGAAGACAACCAGAAAAACAGTAATTATTAAAAGGCTTTGCAAAGTATAAAATTGCCCAATATGCTATATCAGCACACACTTATGTGCCAACAATAATTCCTGAGAGAATCATAATGATGTCCTTGTATGACAACAAATATATTACTAGTAGTCTTGGTATGGGTAAATCAGAAATGTGCAGTAGCTTGGCTCTACATATTGCGCGTTTGAATGCTTCTTCAGGAGCTTTAGGCATATGTTATATTAGAATAAAGAGACAACAATAGTAAGCAAACACACCTTAAAAACATATGACTGATATGCATCAATAATCAATATATAAAAGATATTGAAATAACTCATACTGGCTGTTTGGCAGACCACAAATAACAAGGGCCCAACAGACCCAATAAAGAGAAGACAGAGTAGATCAATGGAGATATAATTTCAAGGGTCAGGTGTCTATAAAGTCCAGTACCAAATCTTTGCAATATTTTAAATTGTGTTAAGAGTGAGAGGGTCTTAAAGGGGAAAAGTTAAACAGAACCCAAGCCTGCTCATTGTATGAATGAAGCAAAAAATTAAAGAAACACTTTTGAATCAGAACTCCTGGGATATTGATCTGGTCAGTTAAGTAGCAGAGGGGGAGGGGTGTATACAGAGGGGGTTGTTACTCAGTTTCTGCTACTTTGCTGTTAATTGAAATTAACAACAGGTGCACTAGATGGGCAACAATGAGACAACCTCCAAAACAGGAATGTTTTTTTAGGTGGAGGTATCTGACATTTTTTTCCCTACTCATCTTTTCTGACTGTTTTTTACTAGCTTTGCATTTGGCTAGGGTCAGTGTCACTACTGGTAGCACGAGGCGATACTTGGACCCTATAAAGGTTGCACAGGCAGTCCAACTCCTCCAGGATGGCACATCAATACGTGTCATTGCCAGAAGGTTTGCTGTGTCTCCCAGCACAGTCTCAAGAGCATGGAGGAGATTCCAGAAGACATGCAGTTACTCTAGGAGAGCTGGACAGAGCCGTAAATGGTCCTTAACCCATCAGCAGGACCGGTATCTGCTCCTTTGTCCAAGGAGGAATAGGATGAGCACTGCCAGAGCCCTACAAAATGAACTCCAGCAGGCCACTGGTGTGAATATCTCTGACCAAACAATCAGAAACAGACTTCATGGGGGTGGCCTGAGGTCCCAATGTCCTCTAGTGTGCTCTGTGCTCACTGCCAGACACTGTGGAGCTCAATTGGCTTTTTCCATTGAATACCAGAATTGGCAGGTCCACCACTGGTGCCCCAAGTTTTCACAGATGAGAGCAGGTTCACCCTGAGCAAATGTGACGGACGTGAAAGGGTCTGGAGAAGCCGCGGAGAACTTAATGCTGTCTGTAATATCGTTCAGCATTACCGGTTTGGTGGTGGGTCAGTGATGGTCTGGGGAGGCATATCCATGGAGGGACACACAGACCTCTACAGGCTACACAATGGCACCCTGACTGCCATTAGGTATTGGGATGAAATCCTTGGACCCATTGTTAGACCCTACGCTGGTGCAGTGAGTCCTGGGTTCCCCCTGGTGCACGACAATGCCCGGCCTTGTGGCGAGAGCATGCAGCCAGTTCCTGGAGGATGAAGAAATTGATACCATTGAATGGCCCCCACGCTCACCTGACCTAAATCCAAAAGTACACCTCTGGGACATTATGTTTCAGTCCATCAGGTGCCGCCAGGCTGCACCTCAGTCTGTTCAGGAGCTCAGTGATGCTCTGATCCAGATATGGGAGGAAATACCCCAGGACACCATCCGTGGTCTCATTAGGAGCATGCCCTGATGTTGCCAGGCATGCATACAGGCACTTGAGTTGTTGCAATGAAATTTCAGCAAAATGGACTAGCTTGCTGCATAATTTTTTCACTTTGGTGTCTTTAAATTCAGCCTTCTGTAGGTGGATAATTTTCATTTCCATCAAATGATGTGCCATCCTTTCATTCCTAACACATTACCCAGTCCATATCAGTATAGATATCCAGCATGAGAATTTGCCCGTTGAGATCTGATATGTTTTCAAAGTGTTCCGTTAATTTTTTTGAGTAGTGTACTTTGATTGTTGTGCCACAAGTAGAAACCTTTTCAGTACAATAATAAAAAAAAAAAGAAAATGCTTCCAGTACATATGTTTTAGTGCACACTGGAAAAAGAAGTGCTGCAGTCAAGAGTATGAAGCACGCAGAGTGAAGGGGTCAAGAGTACATAATGCTCAACATGCAGTGGTTAGGAGTACATAATGTACAAAGCACAGAGGTCAGTAGTATGTAATGCACACAATGTAGGTGTCAGGAGTGTTTAACACAGAGTGTGGGTGTCAGGGATGTGTTACACACATATTGTAGGGGTCAGGAGTATATAACACACAGCGTCCAGGGGTCAGGAGGGTGTATAGCACAGAGTGGTATAGTAGTGTGTTAATCAAGTGTGAGAATGTCAAGAATGTCTAACACACAAACTGCAGGGGTCATCAGTATAGAATGCACAAAGTGCAGGTGTCAGAGACGTGCAATGCAGGGTGCAGGGGTCAGGGGTGTACAATGTACAGGGTGTCCCACTTGTGCTGCAAGGAAAGATGGGGGAAAATGGCTTGTGCTGAACGGAGGTCTTTCAGCAGAGGAGAAAATTAGAATTTAGCATTTTTATTTCAGGAGAATTTTGGCCTTCAGATGAAATTTGTCCTTGGAGGGGGGTGACAGATTAGTACTGCATTTTTTGATGGAGTGTGTAACAAAGTGAAGGAGTCAGTGTGTGTAACACACAAAGTGCAGGTGTCAGGAGTGTCTAATGCACAAAATGCAGGGGTCAGGTTAGTGCAGAATTCAACCTAGATAAAGTACTCTCCCACACTGTCTCCCCTGAGCAACCCCCCCCAAAAAAAAAAAAATCCAGCACAAATATGCATGCTCCCCCATGCCACCAGCACAGATTCCGCGTCTGTACACCATAACTGCACATCCCTGACCACTGAATTTTGTGAGTTACACATTCCTAACAACCTTTCCCCTCAAAAAGTCCAGTACTAACCTGCACGGATTTTCTTGTAGTCACAGTGGCTATGATCATCAGGACAGATAGAAAGGGTGAACCTCCCTAGCGGAGAAAGAAACCATTAAGGGTTTGTAAAGTTATTTAAAAAAATAACAAACATGTTATACTTACCTCCACTGTGCAGCTCGTTTTGCACAGAGTGGCCCTGGTCTTCTGGGGTCCCTCGGTGGCTGTCTCAGCGCCCCCCCGCAAGGACTAAACACCTTAATACGAGCGACCTTGCATGGTGTTGAGTGCTTGCGGGTGCGCTCCCGTGATACAGCCTGCGGCCATAGCCACCGACTGTATCACTCGGCCCCGGCGCGCCGCATCATTGGATGTGATTGACAGCAGCGTGAGCCTACGGCTGCACTGCTTTCAATCCATCCAGGGCGAGCGCAGGACTTCCAAAGGGTCAGGTAAGTATAACGGGGGCTCGAGGGGGGGCGGTATTGTCGGATGTTTTTTCACCTTAATGCATAGGATGCATTAAGGTGAAAAAACATTTACCTTTACAACCCCGTTTAATGCACTAGTTAAGTTAAAGGATAAGTTCACCTTTTCTGTTTTAGTTTTCTAAATTGCAGCTCCCCTATGTACCAAGGGGATGATTATGTCAGATTTATGCGTCTTAAAGTGGTACAATGTTTTGCATAGAAATTTAGCGTTTTATATTTTAGGCCTGTAATTCTTATGCCTAGTACACACGAGAGGATTTATCCGCGGAAACGGTCCTCCGGACCGTTTCCGCGGATAAATCCTCTGGCGGATTTTGATCTCCTGGTTGTACTAACCAGGAGATCAAAATCCCCGCGGAATTCCGTCCGCGGTGACGCGTCGCGCCGTCGCCGCGATGATGGTGATATAAGGAATTCCACGCATGCGTCGAATCATTACGACGCATGCGAGGGATGGGTTCGGACGGATCGATCCGGTGAGTCTGTACAGACCACCGGATCGATCCGCTGGAGCCGATTCCAGCGGATAGATTTCTTAGCATGTTAGGAAATTTTTATCCGCTGGAAATCGGTCGGCCCGAAATATATCCGCGGATAAATATCCGCTGGATCGTACACACCAGCGGATCTATCCGCTGAAACCGATCCGCGGATCAATTTCAGTGGATCGATCCTCTCGTGTGTACGGGGCCTTAGAAATAACTCACTTAAATCTGTCCAAACAAGAGTCTAGGAGACATCCCGGATATGATAAAGTTTGAAACACAAAATCATAAATTATAATAAATAACTATAAATAATTATCAAAAATAATAATAATAATAAAATGTATCCAATAATGTAATCAAATCAAAAACACTGAAATTTGCTCAGTCGCAGAATTGTTGCTGTAGTCACTTTCAGTGTCTGATGACAAATTTCCCCACAAATTCTGGAAGTGATTCTTATTTACTATCGCTGTTTTCTAGCCGGTCAAAAAACGCTTTTGAAGGAAAGATATACTTTTTGGATGCCATGGACATTCTCAAGTTTCCAGGCAGAAAGAATGGCATATATAATATAAAAGTGCATGCAGGGCACTGGACAAAGCACATAGGACAAAAGGGATGTTAAATGATTTGATACAGCCGTCAGAATTTTCGATGGGAAAACTCAGATGGAGCACACACACGGTCGGAATATCCGATGAAAAAATTCTGTGTGACTTTTTCCTTCGGAAATTCCAATCGTGTGTACAAGGCATTAGGGTCAGTGGGTATTAAAGGGAGCGTTAGAATGAGGGCCAGTGTTAGCTTTTCAAGGATGGTTACTAAGCCAGACCTTAGAGTAGGGCATTTCTCTCTATCTGCACCATTGTCCTATTGCTTAAAAGCTCAGGTACCTGTGCCCATGGGTCCTAAGAAGACACAATATAAAAGCTGAAAACTGCTACCTTTGCATATGGAACAGACTTTTTCCTTTAAAATAAATACTTTGAAAGGATGCTTTTGCATGTTCACTTAAACCTTTGTAATACTAGCTATATTCCAAATACAATATGAGCTATGTGAGGTAACGGCTTTTTGCTGTTTCAGCCATAGCTCTTTGAAAAGGCTGTCTATCCATTTGATGTGACTGTTATTTTTCAAGCAAATCTTGAATAAAACACATAATGGATGCTGCAGCTATTATGTGTGGTGAATCATCCTGAATTCTCTATGGGCTAATAACATACATGGATATACTTTACACGCACAGCTAATCAGTGAAAATACAAGAGGGCACTTGTATTTCATGTTTATGACTAACACATTTGACGAGATTTATGAAATATATAGGTCAGAGAATCACGTGTTCCAATATGACCTCCTACACCTTCCTGTAATTCTGGTTCGAATACACACTTCAATAACGGACAAAGACTACATTCTTAGTGCAGGCTTGCTAGTGACTTGCAATGGAGGTGGCAAAGGACACTTAATCAAATATCAGCTGCCATGTTTGTATATTAAAGGAGATGAAAGCAAGCATTTGTTTGCTGCAGACAATTACATTTTTTAGAAGTGTTTCAGTTAATTCTGTCCATTTTTAAAAGCCAATATAAAGGAATATTAATGGTAAAAAAAGCACTTCCGTATGTAATTACATTTTTGGGGGTTATATCCCCTTTAAGGGGCGTGGCAGGGGCGTGTCCTGTGCCTACATATGTTTGCTAGTAGGTGTCCCTCATTCCATCTCGAAATGTTGGGAAGTATGGCTTTATGAAGCCTTGAAACAGAATCTGCTGGTTTGCTTTAAATGACTTTAAATGACTTTCTCTGTATGGCAACCAGAGATAGTGAAAGTTGCATATTAGGTGGAAAATGTTAGTTGAAGGATATAAACATTTCCTGATGGAAAAAAGTCACAACTGCAGGCTATGCACAGGGGAAGTCATTGCTGACCTCGTTCTAAGAACACTGGCCCAGATTCTCGTATCTGGGCGTAAAACTGCGGCGGCGCAACGTATGTCATTTACGTTACGCCGCCGCAAGTTTTACAGGCAAGTGCTTTATTCACAAAGAACTTGACTGTAAAGTTGCGGCGGCGTAGCGTAAATCCCCCGGCGCAAGCCCGCCTAATTCAAATGAGCCAGGTAGGGAGCGTGGATCATTTAAATTAGGCGCGTTCCCGCGCCGAACGTACTGCGCATGCGCCGTCCCTAAAATTTCCCGACGTGCATCGCGCTAAATGACGTCGCAAGGACGTCATTGGTTTCAACGTGAACGTAAATGGCGTCCAGCCCCATTCACGGACGACATACGCAAACAACGTAAATTTTTAAATTTTGACGTGGGAACGACGGCCATACTTAACATTGGTTGCCCCTCATATAGCAGGGGCAACTTTACGCATCGCAAATCTAACGTAAACGTCGTAACCTCACTGCGTCGACTGCGCGTACATTCGGGAATTCGCGTATTTTGCTAATTTGCATACTCGAACGGGAAAACGACGGAGGCGATACCTAGCGGCGAAAAAAAAATTGCATTTAAGATCCGACAGCGTAAGAGCCTTACGCCTGTCGGATCTAATGGTTATCTATGCGTAACTGATTCTAAGAATCAGTCGCATAGATACGACGGCCCAGATTAGGACTTACGACGGCGCACATTGCGTTGCGCTGTCGTAAGCCCTTTGAGAATCTGGGCCATTGTGTAGCTGTCTCTGGCTTCAATCGTTCCTAAATCACTGACCCATAACAAACATGAGATTAGAAAGTCAGAATGCCCGATCTGACAAACTTGTCCAAGGTCTGCACTTTAAAATATTACAGTACTGAAGCTACTGGATCAGCAGGACAACAATGGCACTAACATTGTCAGAATGGTGAAATTCTGAAGAAAACTGCATTTATAGGCCCGGATTCACAAAGCACTTGCGCCGACGTATCTCCAGATACGCCGCGTAAGTGCAAATATGCGCCGTCGTATCTGTGCGCCGTACCCACAAACTAAGATACGCCTAAAAACAGGCTTAATCCCGCCGACGTAACTTGCCTTACGCCGGCGTAGGGTGGGCGTACATTTACGCTGGCCGCATAGTGACGCTGCCAATGATTAGCCATTCAAATATGCAAATGAGGAAAATATGGCGATTCACGAACCTGCACCCGCCCGACGCAGGCTACGAGAGGTGTGCGTAAGTTGTACGTCCGGCGTAAAGTTAAGCCCCATAAAGGAGGTGTAACTCAGCAGCAGACATGTAAAGGTCTGCATCAGGGAATACAAGCCGGCAGTTTTTACGTAGTTTACGTTGGACGTGTGTCTGGATGGGCGTATATTACGTTCATGGCGTAGGCAGTGATCCGGCGTATCTTAGGTAGATGTTCCGATGTGGTTTTGAGTATTTCGTTCAACGTACTTGTCTCGCTCTCAAACCATCATTTGCATGGGGTCACGCCTCATTTGCATGGATTTGCATGGGGCAAGCCCACTTCCACCTACGCCGGCCTGCGCCTTCGAAATCTACGCCACGCCGATGCAGCTTTGGGAGCACTGGCTTCCTGAATTCCATGCTTGCCTCTCTGTGCTGCGTCGGCGTAGCGTACATTGAGATGCGCTACGGCGGCGTAATGTGCGCCCGTTCTCGGTGAATCTTGGCCATAGTCTTTAAGTACAGTTTTACCCGAACTGATATGGTTTATTGTTTCTGATTGGAAGCTCTAGGTTATACTATTTGCTTGAAACTTGTTAAAACTTGGTTTTATGGCTTAGGAAAGTGTGTTCTGATCAATTAATTAACTACTGGTTGAAATATTAGTTTACTTTATTATTCACATATTAACTGAGTGTCAGTCTACTATATAAAAAGCCTTTCATACTGCCGGGAAAGGAAAAAAGAAACATACAATTTTATCTGCACAAATTGTCAGTCATTATTATGGGTGATTATGATTACAAGCCGATATTGTAATGAGACTTTTTTTTTTTTTTTTTCTCTATCCGCAATCTACATGGAAGCAGCAAAGCAATTGATGCTCACAGCGGATAGAAGGTGTGGATCACACATATATTTGTCGGAGCCATAGGCAAGAGGAAGTAATGGGATTTAATAGCTCTGCCTTATTATAGAGCATGCACCCAGAGGATATTAACACAATTATGCCCTTCACCCCACTCATGTAGCTTACTCTGAAAACCACAGTTACAACAGAAAGAATAATCAATCTGCAGGAAACTTGTGAAATGGACAAAATAATGATAGCATCAATGAATAGTTGAGATACTACCACTGAGAGGAGGGTATGTGTATTGAAACCTTACAATTATGCCGCGTACACACGACCGTTTTTTCATGACGAGAAAAATGCAATTTTTTAAATTGGTCATTAAAAAGACTGTGTGTAGGCTCCAGAGCATTTTTCTCGACGCGAAAAATGGGCATTAAAAATTTAGAACGTGCTCTATTTTATCTGTGTGTAGGCTTTAACAACGGGGGGAAAACGCGTATGCTCAGAAGCAGGTTATGAGAAGGGAAATTTGCATAATCAGCCCAAAGGGTGTCGCCAATCGAATGGAACTTCACCTTTATAGTACCGTCGTACGTGTTGTACGTCACACGCTTTGCTCGAGCATTTTTTTTTACGATCGCGTGTATGCAAGGCAGGCTTGACAAGAATCACGTTGAGAAAAGCTTAGTTTTTTCCATGACATTAAAAACGGTCGTGTGTACGCAGCATAAGCCTACAGTTGGAATTACTATCTATGCCATCTGGCTTTATGTACACACACTTACAGGCAATATACTGTGTGTGTGTGTGCATGTGTGTGTGTGTGTGTATATATATATATATATATATATATATATATATATATATATACACACACACAGTATCTATTTTTGTAAATATTTTATTATATCTTTTCATGTGAGTACACTGAAGAAATTACACTTTGCTACAATGTAAAGTAATGAGTGTACAGCTTATACAACAGTGTAAATTTGCTGTCACCTTAAAAGAACTCAAAACACACCCATTAATGTCTAAGCCGCTCACAACAAAAGTGAGTACAAATTGGGCCCAAAGTGGTAATATTTTGTGTGGCCACCATTATTTTCCAGCACTGCCTTAACCCTCTTGGGCATGGAGTTCATCAGAGTTTCACAGTTTGCCACTGGAGTCCTCTTCTACTCCTCCATGATGACATCACAGACCTGGTGGATGTTAGAGACCTTGCGCTCCTCCACCTTCCATTTGAGGATGCCCCACAGAGGTTCAATAAGGTTTAGGTCTGGATAAGATTTAGGTCTGGAGACATGCTTGGTCAGTGCATCACCTTTACCCTCAGCTTCTTTAGCAAGGCAGTGGTCATCTTGCAGGTGTGTGTGGGATCTTCTTTATCATGTTGGAATACTGCCCTGAGACCCAGTTTCCAGACCTTGACACTCCCATCACTATGCTTGACTGTAGGCAAGACACACTTGTCTTTGTACTCCTCACCTGGTTGCCTCCACACACGCTTGACACCATCTGAACCAAATACGTTTACAGTGGAACCTCGGATTACGAGCATAATTCTTCCAGCAGAATGCTCGTAATGCAAAGTACTCGCATATCAAAGTGAGTTTCTCCATTGAAGTCAATGGAAACAAAAATAATTAGTTCCGCATTGACTTCAATGGCATGCAATACCGCATGCTGCCAGAGGCGGGGAGTGCCGGAGAGCTGGGGACACAGCTGGAAAGGCCAGAGGACAGCTCGGCTGACCTTGGCAGACCTCGGAAAGGATCGGGAACTGAGTATTTCCTTGTCTTTCCAAGCATTTCCGAACGGCTCTGATTGTCTGGGATCGGCGTTGTTCGGCTCCGTCCGGCTCCGCTCAGCTACGTCGCCCCCCACCTCAGGCCAAACGTGGTACTGCACACTGTTTTGGCTTGAATTCTGCTTGTTTTGTGAGACAACACTCGCAAACCGAGTTAGGATTTTTAAAAATACAGTGCTTGTATTACAAAACACTCATTAACCGCGTTACTCGAATTCCGAGGTTCCACTGTATTTTGGTCTGATCAGACTACAAGGCATTTTTGCAGCAATCCATGTCCTTAGTCTGCTTGTCTTCACCAAACTGTTTGTGGCCTTTCTTGTGCATCAGCTTTAGAAGAGACTTCCTTCTGGGACAAAAGCCATGCAGTGTGTGCAGTGTGCAGTGTATGGTCTGTGCACTGACAGGCTGACCCTCCACCTCTTCAACCTCTGCAGCAATGCTGGCAGCACTCATACATCTATTTCCCAAAGACAACCTCTTGATATGACGCTGAGCACGTGCACGCAACTTCTTTGGTCGACCATGGCAAGGCCTGTTCTGAGTGGAACCTGTCCTGTTAAATCGCTGTATGGTCTTGGTCCCCATGCTGAAGCTCAGTTTCAGTGTCTTGGAAATCTTCTTATAGCCTAGGCCATCTTTATGTAGAGCAACAGATATTTTTTTCAGATCCTCAGAGAGTTTTTTGCCATGAGGTGCCATGTTAAACTTCCAGTGACCAGTATGAGAGAGTGAGAGCGATAACACCAAATTTAACTCAACTTCTCCCCATTCACACATGAGACCTTGTAACACTAACGAGTCGCATGACACAAGTAAGGAAAAATGGTTAATTGGGCCCAATTTGGACATTTTCACTTAGGGGGTGTACTCACTTTTGTTACCAGCGTTTAGACATTAATGACTATGTGTTGAGTTATTTTGAGGGGACAGCAAAACCTAAATCCAATAGAACACCTCTGGGACATTATGTTTCGATCCATCCGATGCCGCCAGGTTGCACTTTAGTCTGTTCAGGAGCTCATTGATGCCCTGGTCTAGATCTGGGGGGAAATACCCCAGGACACCATCTGTCGTCTCATTAGAAACATGCCCTGATGTTGTCAGGCATGCATACAAGCACGTGGGGGCCATACAAACTACTGAGTACCATTTTGAGTTGCTGCAATGAAATTTCATCAAAATGGACTAGCCTGCCGCATCATTTTTCACTTTGATTTTCGGGCTGTCTTTGAATTCAGTCCACTGTAGGTTGATCATTTTCATTTCCATCAAACGATGTGGCATCCTTTCATTCCTAACACATTACCTAGTTCATATCAGTATAAATATCCAGCATGATATTTTTCCCCATTGAGATCAGATGTTTTTTCAAAGTGTTCCTTTCATTTTTTTGAGCAGTGTATAACGCAAATGGGTTACAGCACAGTGAGTATACACTTATACCCTATAATTTAGCAAATTCAAACATCCCTGCCTTTTTTTTTTTGCATAAATGCTTTATCAAAAATAATTTTAATATTACACGTAAATGAGAGCAAGTACAGTGTAGCAGATAAGGCAATACTAATACAGGGTGAATTAGCATAAAATATAACTAAACAGGCTAATCGTCTTGACATTCTGACATGCAAAGCGAAGAGAAAAAAAACAAAAAGAAAAAACAAATAAAAGAAAAATAATGTTTGTGGGGGTGTGATAAAGCCACAACTGCATCAATAATAGCCCACATTTATAGGATTGTACCTTTAAAAAAAAGATTTCTTAGTTAGCTAGTGAAAACAAAGAACATAGGAGTCCCTATGAGAAGGTCCCGCGAACGGTCTTTGGGTGCATGAGAAGGGAGACTGTCGGACTCCATGAGTCCCTGATCTCATATCCCATCTCAGCTTAACTCCATCTAAGGGGGGGGGGGCAGGGGTAGGAAGGAGGGGGATGAGGGAGGAAAGAAAGGAGAAAAAGAAAGGAAAAGAGAAAAAAAACACCACAGGCAAGGGCAAACAAAAGATAAAGCAAAGAGAGGGGGTGGAAAACACCATCTACCCTCTCCATCTATCCCTGGGTAACACATCTTTGTGTAGGCTGAAAGCGAACAATTAAAAAAGATTTCCACTGCTAACAAGTCAGGTCATTATTTCAGACACTTATCTCAGTTGCCATTCTGAATTAAGTCTTGATATACTTGTGAGTTATGAAATACTGTCCAGGCTTCCCATGTGACTGAGTATTGGGATATTTTGTCAAGGGTAGTATATATCAGCTCCTCCAACAATGCTTGATCCGACGTACCCACTCCTTCATAGAAGGGGGAGTTGTGGATCTCCAGTGGACTGGTATGCAAAAATCTGTCAGCGTTGATCCAATGCATGGCTACCAAGTTATAATATTTTTTGGGGAATATCTTAGAAAAAATAAGGAGGTACTGTGCAGGTGAGAACTCCAATGGGAGCAAAGAGATTACAATTGTCGTGTCATGTACCCTACGCCAATATTGCTGGATCAGGGGACACATTCACCAAATATGGAGGAAGGTGCCTGTCTCTTTGTTACATCTCTAACAGTGGTCAGAGATCGATGGGATACATTTATGAAGCAGATCTGGTGTTGTGTACCACCTCATTTTAAGTTTATATCTATTTTCTTGGATTGCCACATTCAGGGAGCCTTTGTGGATATATAAATGAATGCGGTCCCAAATGGCATCGTCAGTCTCTGTGTTTAGAGCATATTCCCAAAAGGTGCATTCAGAACGCAAGGAGGCTTGAATCCCTTTGAACATTAAGGCATATAACAGCAAGATCACGTGACTCGGGGGGGGGGAGAGACCGGGAGCAAAGTGATTCAAAGGCTGTAGGAGTTTTGTTATGGCTGTCTCTACGGGATGGATTATCTAAGAAATGTTTCAGTTGAATATATGGCCAAAATGGGAATAATTTGGTATTAGATAGTTCCTCAAGTTCCTTATGTTGCATGAATCTCCCTCTGTGGAAAAAGTGTTTCGCCTGCATCTCTGCATACGGCCACTCTGCTGCCAGGTAGGCGTTAGACATACTGGGGGAAAATCTGGGTTCCCTCTGCCTGGAGTAATTGCGCAGTCCTTGGTAGACAGAGCATGTGCTGCACATGCTCTATCAAAAGCATAAAGAGTAGCCCCTATGAGGGGATGTGAGTAGAGGATAGGTGGTATATGTTCTTTAGCGAACCAAGGGACTGCTCTTAGCTCCGTATCCAAGACTCAGGGGTAGATTCACAAAGGAGATACGATGGCGTATCTCCAGATACACCGTCGTATCTCTGAGTCTGGCCAGTCGTATCTATTACGCCGTCGGATCTTAACTGCATATTTACGCTGGCCGCTAGGGGCGTGTACGCTGATTTACGCCTAGAATATGTAAATCAGTTAGATACGCGAATTCACGAACGTACGCCCGGCCGACGTAGTACAGTTACGCCGTTTACGTTAGGCTTTTCCCAGCGTAAAGTTACCCCTGCTATATGAGGCGTATATGCGGCGTGGCAATGTTAAGTTACATAGTTACATAGTTACATAGTTACATAGTTAGTCAGGTTGAAAAAAGACACAAGTCCATCCAGTTCAACCTCAAAAAAATAAACAAACAAAATAAAAAACACAATACAATCCCATACACCCAACTCCATACCCACAGTTGATCCAGAGGAAGGCAAAAAACCCCAGCAGAGCATGATCCAATTTGCTACAGCAGGGGAAAAAATTCCTTCCTGATCCCCGAGAGGCAATCGGATTTACCCTGGATCAACTTTACCTACAAATCTTAGTACTCAGTTATTTTATGTACATTTAGGAAAGAATCCAGGCCTTTCTTAAAGCAATCTACTGAGCTGGCCAGAACCACCTCTGGAGGGAGTCTGTTCCACATTTTCACAGCTCTTACTGTGAAAAAACCTTTCCGTATTTGGAGGTGAAATCTCTTTTCCTCTAGACGTAAAGAGTGCCCCCTTGTCCTCAGTGTTGACCGTAAAGTGAATAACTCAACACCAAGTACACTGTATGGACCTCTTATATATTTGTACATGTTGATCATATCCCCCCTAATTCTCCTCTTCTCAAGAGTGAATAGATTTAGTTCTTCTAATCTTTCCTCATAGCTGAGCTCCTCCATGCCTCTTATCAGTTTGGTTGCTCTTCTCTGCACTTTCTCCAGTTCTCCGATATCCTTTTTGAGAACTGGTGCCCAAAACTGAACTGCATATTCCAGATGAGGTCTTACTAATGATTTGTACAGGGGCAAAATTATATCTCTGTCTCGGGAGTCCATACCTCTCTTAATACAAGAAAGGACTTTGCTCGCTTTGGAAACCGCAGCTTGGCATTGCATGCCATTATTGAGCTTATGATCAACTAAAACCCCCAGATCCTTCTCCACTACAGATCCCCCCAGTTGTACTCCCCCTAGTATGTATGATGCATGCATATTCTTAGCCCCCAAGTGCATAACTTTACATTTATCAACATTAAACCTCATCTGCCACTCAGTCGCCCAATTAGACAGAGCATTGAGGTCGGCTTGTAAATTGGAGACATCCTGCAAGGACGTTATTCCACTGCATAGCTTGGTGTCATCTGCAAAGACAGAAATGTTACTTTTGATCCCAGATCCAATATCATTTATAAATATATTGAAAAGTAAGGGTCCCAGCACTGAACCTTGGGGTACACCACTGATAACATTGGACCATTCAGAGTAAGAATCATTAACCACGACTCTCTGAATTCTGGCTTTCAGCCAATTTTCTATCCATTTACAAACTGATATATCCAATCCTGTAGACCTTACCTTACACATGAGCCGTGTGTGCGGAACTGTATCGAACGCTTTTGCAAAATCCAAATATATCACGTCCACAGCCACGCCTCTGTCCAGGGTTTTACTTACCTCTTCATAAAAGGAAATCAGGTTTGTCTGACAACTTCTGTCTTTCATGAATCCATGTTGTCTGCTGCTTAAATAGTTTTTTTCCTGCAAGAACTCATCCATGTGGTCTTTTATTAAACGTTCCAGTATCTTCCCAACTATAGAAGTTAGACTAACAGGTCTATAGTTACTTGGTAAAGACTTTGTTCCCTTTTTAAATATAGGCACCACATTGGCTCTACGCCAATCCAGTGGTACTATTCCTGTCATTAATGAGTCCCTAAATATTAGATACAGTGGCTTTGAAATGACAGAGCTCAACTCACCTAGGATCCGTGGGTGGATGCCATCTGGTCCAGGTGCTTTATCCACCTTTATTCTGTCTAAATATTTCTGGACCATATCACTTTTGAGCCATTGTGGATTTGGGGCTGTGTCA
Organism: Rana temporaria; assembly: GCF_905171775.1. Classification (NCBI taxonomy): domain Eukaryota; kingdom Metazoa; phylum Chordata; class Amphibia; order Anura; family Ranidae; genus Rana; species Rana temporaria. Next base: position 83,091,139 of record NC_053497.1, on the reverse strand, counting down.
CTCCCACCCCCATTTTGGACATGAGCTCCCCCATGCTCCATTGTATACACAGAGCTGAAGAAAGCATTTAATAAATTTGCCTTCTCTTTGTCCCCAGTCACCCACTCTAGATTATTTTGTAAGGGGCCTACATGCTCAGACTTCACCTTTTTACTATTAATATATTTAAAGAATTTTTTGGGGTTTGTCCTACTATCTTTTGCAATCTGTCGTTCGTTTTGAATTTTTGCATCCTTGATTTCCTTTTTACATATCCTGTTATATTCTTTGTAACATTTAAACAACACTAGTGTTCCTTCATTTTTATATTTTTTAAAGGCTACTTTCTTATTGTTTATAGCTTTTTTAACTTTGTCCGTGAGCCACATAGGTTTTATTTTTAGCCTTTTAAACTTATTGCCCATGGGAACATACTTTGCAGTGAGGTTCCACACAGTCTTTTTGAAAAATTCCCATTTCTGTTCTGTGTTCATCTGTGTCAATAGTCCCTCCCAGTCCAAGTCCTGGAGAGCAGCCCTCATCCTTGGAAAATTTGCTCTCTTAAAATTTAGTGTTTTAATATTTCCTGTATGTATTTCCTGCTTATAGTTAACATTAAATGAAATCATGTTATGATCACTGCTACCCAGGTGTTCCTTTATCTGAACATTAGTAATAAGCTCTGCATGGTTTGAGATTATCAGGTCCAACAGAGCATCATTCCTAGTTGGGGCTTCAATAAACTGCACCATAAAATTGTCCTGCAATAGGTTTTTAAATTTTTGTCCTTTAACTGTCCCAGAAGTGCCATTAATCCAGTCAATTTCTGGGTAGTTAAAATCCCCCATTATTATCACCGTCCCAGCCCTTGCAGCCCTTTCCATCTGTGCAAGGAGCTGAGTCTCCACCTCCTCATTAACATTGGGTGGTTTATAACAAACTCCAATGATTAATTTTGAACTACGCACATCTGTATGCAGTTCCACCCATAATGCTTCAGCCTCACCACACTCTCCATCAACCAGGTTCTCTTTCACGCTTGCTTTGAGGTCACTTCTCACATAGAGACAGACCCCTCCACCTTTCCTTTTTACCCTGTCTTTCCGAAAGAGAGCATAGCTAGGAATATTAATAGCCCAGTCATGTGAGGATTGAAGCCAAGTTTCAGCAATACCGATTACATCATAGCTCTCCTCATGCACCAGAGCTTCCAACTCACCTGTTTTGCTTGGCAGACTTCTGGCATTGGTGAACAAACACTTAAATGTATTGTTACATTTTTCTCTAGTGTTTTTCATATAATTTATAGTAGTACAAATGGCACTATTATTTCTAATGGCTGTTTGCAACATGGGAACTTTCTTGTCACCTGCCATGACCCTCCCCCCATCTATCCCCATTCCACTCTCCATTAATGTCTGACCCCTAGCTGACCTGTGTACCCGATGTAATTCTAGTTCACCCTCCCCCCTCAATCCTAGTTTAAATACTCCTCCAACATTCCCATAAACCTCTCCCCCAGCACAGCAGACCCCCTTCCATTCAAGTGCAAACCGTCCTTAGCATATAGGTTGCACCCCAATGAAAAGTCATCCCAGTGCTCTAGAAACCCAAATCCCTCCTTCCTACACCAGGTCTTTAGCCATGCATTCAGCTCTCTAATCTCCCCCTGCCTTTCCTGTGTTGCGCATGGCACAGGCAATATTTCAGAGAATATCACCTTGGAGGTCCTTCCCTTCATCTTGCAGCCTAGTTCTTTAAATTGATTCTTAAGGAGCCTCCACCTTCCATGTATACTGTCATTGGTTCCAACGTGGACCAAGACAGCTGGGTCATGCCCAGCCCCTCCCAGTAATTTATCCACCCGGTCCACCACATGCCGAACCCTGGCACCAGGGAGACAGCAAACCATTCGGTTGAAGCGATCCTGGCGACAAATTATTCTATCAGTCCTTCTGATTATAGAATCCCCTATTACCACCAACTGTCTAGGCCTACCTGCACTCCCCTCCCCACCTCTACTAGATGGGTTGCTCTCCCGGCTGTTAGGGGTAGCAGTAACATCTAGGGCTGCCACCTCTGTGTTTGCCACCTCCACATCATCACCCAACTTGGCAAATTTGTTTTGATGCACAAATGGCTGTCGTTCCCGCAACGAAATTTGAAAAATTTACGTTGTTTGTGTAAGTCGTCGGTGAATGGGGCTGGACGTCATTTACGTTCACGTCGAAACCAATGACGTCCTTGCGGCGTACATTGGAGCAATGCACACTGGGAAATTCCTCGGACGGCGCATGCGCCGTTCGTGAAAAACGTCAATCACGTCGGGTCAGGGTTAATTTACATAACACATGCCCACCTCTTCACAATTTGAATTAGGCGGGCTTACGCCGGCCTATTTACGCTCAACTTTTTTTGAGAATACGGCACTTGCCTGTAAAAGTTGCGGAGGCGTAACGTAAATAGGATATGTTACGTCGCACAAACATACACCATTCTACGTGAATCTACCCCTAAATGTTCAAGAGTTACCCAGTTACCCAGCCTTTGCAAAAGAGTGTACTTTCCAATCCAATACTCCAATACTCGAGTAAGATGAACCACCCAATAATATCGTTGCAGATCAGGGAGACCAATTCCACCCCTAGATTTTGGTAGCTCCAGCTTTGCCCACCCTAGGCGTGCAGGCCTGTTAATCCATAAGAAAGTCCTACACATAGTCTTGTACAATGCAAAGACATCCCTGACTTTTAGTGTTACCAGCCATGCAGTAGAAATGGAGGTATGAATGTTCAGGTCCTAAATAGCTTCATGAATACAACATGTGAGATACTAAGGAGGTGTTTCCACTTGTTAACCTTTTCATATAGAAAACTATTGCTTGTAAAATAGATATTCTTAGTACCATATATTGCAATATATATTCAAGCTGGCCAACTGCGACAAAGTGATCCTTCTCTGGCCAGTGTTCTAGGAAGGCTGTCCACAAGGATTAGTAGTGTGTCTATTGGAATGGTTGACCATTTTTCCAGAAGTACATTTGTGAGGTCAGGCACTGATGTTGCACAAGAAGGCCTTGCTCACAGTCTCCTCTCTAATTCATCCCAAAGGTGTTCTATCAGGACTCTATGCAGCCCAGTTAAGTTCCTCCACCCCAAACTCTCTTAGCCATTTAATTTGTGTACTGGTGTGTAGTCATGTTGGAACAGGAAGGGTCCATCTCCAAACTGGTCACACAAAGTTGGAAGCGTGAAATTGTACAAAATGTCTTGGTATGCTGATGCCTTAAAGCGGTTGTATACCCGCTGACACGATTTTTTTTTTTTTTACCCCTGTAAGGCAAAAGGCATAATGAGCTAGTATGCACTGCCTGCCTGCCTGTCTGTTCCTTATGCAGGGATGTCACTCTACCTGTTAAAAATTAAATGTAATTTAAAAACATGGAGAGTATGTATAGAGTAATGAGACTCATGCTGCAGCAAGATGATGGTGTGTCTTATGTGGGTGACAATTTTGAGTGCACCAAGCTTTCATTTCTTGAACAGTACATTGTGTACAAAGTCCTATGTATGGTCCAAGAGTTTAGTAGTGGAGGCTACTAGCATTATCTGATGACTTCTCCAGTATCTATTTTCTGCTCTGTGAGAGCCAGCCATCCATGTATTAGCTTATCTCCCTTATTTAGGGAGCTTACCTTGATCTACGGCTTAGTTCTGATGTCACAAGAAATAAACACAAAGATGTCAATTAAGAAAAGCTCATAGAAAGCTAGCTCCATCTGTCTATTGAAGAAAATGTATTTGCTGCAGGTGAAGGTTGCTATACAGCAGACCTCATCAATTCATACAATATAAAAAACACAAATTTACAACACCAATAACTTGTACAAAAATATCTTTTGACCATACATTTTTTTTACCATTAACACTTGTACTGAATGTTCTTTTCTCATGATCAGAAAAGTTATTTATCACACCTATGGAAGCCAGGTGCTGGGCTACAAAAACTTGAAGAAGAAGAAGGCATTGCTCTTTATTTTCCTTTTTGTCTCTACTGTGATATGAATGTTATGCTGCATCATCCTCCACCTGCCAGCAGGGGGGCAGCTAGTCAAGCAAGCCCATAGACTTCAATGCAGAACCATGTGAATGCTGGAAGTTGTAGTTTAGGATGACAGCCATATAATGGCTACACTGCAGGGGCGGACTGACCATTGGGGCTCTCAGGCACTGCCCGAAGGCCCCATGCCACTAGGGTTGCCAGGCTCAGTAACCAGGGACAGTATGTAAAAATCTGTGTTTTTTTTTTACATCTGTCCCTGATATGTCTGAAACCGACATGCTTTTGATGTGAAAATCCAGAGATTTTAACTGCCCTGCCTCTGCACTGCCTCCTGGCATGGTGGTCATCTGTAAGACCGGGGGGCCCCATAGTCTTCTATTGCCCGGGGGCCCCATGAGTTGTCAGCCCGCCCCTGCTACACTGTAATGGTTACACTACAAATTCCAATATGCACTGTGCAGTAAGAGAGGAAAGGGGATTTTTACTAAACGGTGTGGAAAAGTAGAGGGCCTTAGAGCGAGAGAACCTCTGTCTAGACATGTGCACACTTAAATATTTTGTTTTGTAATTTCGTTTTCGTCCGAAAAATTTATTTATTGAGTTACTCCCGAAATTCGTTTTTATTTATTTCGTTTTTCGTAAAAAAAAATGCATTCATCTGAAAATCCAAATTAAGGTTGAATCAGTCATTGAAGGCTTATAGTGTCTGTCGAATGTTCTAAGAAAAAAAAAAAAAGAAGAAGATTCGACAGAATCTTAAAAAAAAAAAAAAAAAAAAAATTCGACTCTTCATGTCTCTCTATGTCGAATCTGTCATTGAAGGCTTATGGTGTCTGTCGAATGTTCTAAGAAAAAAAAAAGATTCGACAGAATCTTAAAAAAAAAAAAAAATTAGACTCCTTATGTCTCTCTATGTCGAATCTTCATGTCTCTCTATGTCGAATCTTTTCTCTGTGTCAACTCTTCTTCATGTCTCTATAATGTCGAATCTTTTCTCTTTATGTAGAATAATATTGGACTAATAGAGTTAAGGTTAGGCACATTCGACCGCAACGAAAACGAAAATAAAGCATTTGCTTATGTCGGATCTTTCGGTTTTCGTTTTCTGTGCTTTAGTTTTCGTTTGTTAAAACGATAATGAAAATACCTGAAATTCGGACGAAAGCGAATGCACATGTCTACCTCTGTCTGGATATTCATCTTCCAGCTGTAAACCACACCAGCCATACCAGCAGAGATCCAAGCATGAGACTGGGAGTGAGGACACCCATGGGGCAGCACAGCACTGCCCACATTGCAGCATCTGCACTGTTGCAGCAGGGACACTGGAGTGTCCACTCACTCTCCACTTCCCATCACTGATCACCAGAAGCTTTCAGGGAGAGACCAAAAGGGCCCCCTTTCACAGCGAGAGGTCACCGCAGCATCCCGGGGACTGGTGAGAGGGCTATCCATTGCTGATACCATTAGCAGTGACTGAGCCACTGAGAACAGGACATAACGTGTACCCAATCTATACAGCCCCAATACTACACTCTATTCCACACTTATTCCAAACTCAAACTGCACCTTTAACCTTTACGGGGAGAGAGCAGGGATCACAGCTAAGTCCGAGCTTTATTTTGATGGAAGTTTAAAATCTTTTCAGAAATTGCGTTTGGTGTTTTACTTGGAACAGCATTGGTTCTATCAATAATTACAATTACATTACGCACTTCATGCACAGGGCTTGATTTCATCCACCTCCTTTGCCCAACGCCTTTGTTGGATATACAGTACTTGCTAAGGCTGAGACTACTAAGGGGCTAATCTCAATGTCATACACACAGTTGTTGTGAAAATGTCTCCTTAAGTTTCCTCTTCCCTGTAAATGAAAATGGGAAGAGGATTTGTGTCCCCTCTCTGATGAGCTTTGGTATGAGGTGCTGCACAATAATCAGATTATTTTACCGTCTTCATTCCACAGAGTAACACAGCTTTTTGTTTTGCATAGAGTGTATTGTACACCAGAATTTTTGCATAAAATAGGCTGCAAGGAGAACTCAAATTGTATTAGTTGTGGCCATCTACATTGTAATCTTATACATTTATTGTGAAGATGGCCAATTCTTAAGCGTTACTGGCAGGGGGCTACCTCAACTTTAAATTATTTATATGGAATTTCCCTAACCCTTAACCCCATTTTATGTATCCTAGGATATGTTGATTCCACTACATTGGACAAAAAGTTAATTATTGAAGTTTTAAGATCCCTTTTTTTTGCACAAAAACTGATTGCTGCATGACGGGTAGCCTCTACTCCGCCATCGGTAGATGCCTGGAAAACCAAAGTGAATAAATATATTTTCTTTGAGAAACATGTGTACTTGTCTCTGAATGCTCTAAACAAGCTGTAATGTGGTAGTTGGATAGATGTGATGGGCCTTTCTATTACCTTCAGTTGAGAATGTTGTACATATTGCTACTTGCGGGATATCCATTAGTTTGCCAAGTATAATAGAGTTGTGCAGGTGATATATCTACGTAATGCTCTCTTAACCCTCCTTGTATTTTTTGTATTATAACTGTACTGTCTTCCTTTAATATTGTAAAGAGCTCTGTAACCTTTGGGGCTATATAAACCCTGTATATTAATAATGGCAACTTGCGGGCTTAGTGCTGTATTTTTGTTGTTACTTATTAAAAAAATAATTATTTTCTATTTTTCGTTCTCTTATTTTGTGTGACAGTCTGTCTCTATATCATTCCGTACTTGTAAAGAAAAAAATCTTTAAATAAAATTTGATAAAAAAAAAAAAAAAAACTTTACAACTGCTGCACTTTTGGTGGCCTTACTACTGTTTCTGATGATCGGGACACCGTGGGGTTGACATACTAAAACTGGAGAGTGCAAAATCTGATGCAGCTCTATATAGAAATCAATCAGCTTCCAGGTTCTTTTGCCAAAACTTAATTGAACAAGCTGAAGTTAGAAGATTATTGGATACCATGCACAGCTTCTTAAAATCCATCCTTGAATAGATCCAGAGATCCGAGCGGAGCGACGTGCTGATGTCACTTTTCGGTACTGCTCACTTACCCAGATGGATGGGTTTGTCCGATTGTGCACCGGCCGGCGCATCGGACTTAAGGCTTTCCAATTCAAGTTCATGTTTTTTACATGCCACGCTATCTGCTTATGGGTCTGAATATCCAAGGAACGATCTGATCAGTAAGCTTGAGGGGCTTTGAACATAGGCTGTGTTATTTACAGGCTTTCCCTGATCCTCTGTCACAAGGGATCTCGGATCTCTGGTAAGCAGTGATTCTTTCCATTGGTGGTGGATTTCACATTAACCCTTGCTCACCAGCGTTTGAAGAGTTTTTTTATTCATGGATGGATTTTAAGAAGTTTGCACAGGTGGATAGATATTAATTCCCGTTTATGTTGGACTTTTGTTTGGACTTATATTCACTCAATGTTTAAAGGTGTTTCAAAATTGAACATTTAACCATTTATGATTCACTTTATTATTTACATAATTCACATATGTTTCAGTTTTTTGGGGTTGATCAGACCTTTTTTTTGATCCATGTATTTTAGAGGTAGCGTGATTCTATATATTTGTTTCCTTTTTGTTCACTATATTATTGTTACACAGGAGAGTCGCTGCTTACAATATGTGCTTGTAAACTATACGTTTTGGGTTTACAAGCCTGTTAAATTCCTTAGCGCAGTTTATTTTGCCCTTTATCTACCATGCACAGCTGCACCAGATTTTGCACTCTCCAGTTTTAGTAAATCAACTCCCAAATGTCATCTTATGCTTACTTACCAGCCCTATTGGATGCCAATATATTAAAGCGGAGGTTCACCCTAAAAACATTTTTCTAACATTACATTGTGCTCACTTCCAACATTGACAGTATGCTGATTTTTTATTTGCTGTACATACCGTCGTATAGCTATTTTCCCCCCCGGCTTCTGGGTAGTGGCTCCCGCGGGAGTGGGCGTTCCTATGCAGAGGCTAAGTGATTGACGTGATGACGAAAACTTCCCCCCGGCGCATAAGGCGCGTTACCAGTTTCCGAAAGAAGCTGAACGTCGGTGCACAGGTGCCGTATAGCGCCGTATAGAGCCGACTCGCAGTTCGGCTTCTTTCGGAAACTCGTGACCCGCCTTATGCACCAGGGGGAAGTTTTTGTCATCATGTCAATCACTTAGCCTCTGCATAGGAACGCCCACTCCAGCGGGAGCCACTACCCGGAAGCCTGGGGGAAAATAGCTATACGACGGTATGTACAGCTAAAAAAAAAAAAAAATCAGCATACTGTCAATGTTGGAAGTGAGCACAATGTAATGTTAGAAAAATGTTTTTAGGGTGAACCTCCACTTTAAGTTTGTCTTTAATGCCAGGTTTAGTGCCTGGTTTCTACGATTTACAGTATGTTTTCTTTGATGTAGCAATACTAATGGGTACTAGAAATTACTTTCAGTGATATTGTATGTTTGTACACTCCACCTGGTGTGTCAGAGGGGCTGACGTTCTTGAGACGGATGAGGCATAGAGCAGAGGACCCATCCTGTCCAGTGTCTCCAACAGGGGTAGCACTACACCTATAAATGTAAGGCTTCATGTACACGGGACATTGTTCAACCTCTCCTGAACTATTTAACTTGACAGCTAGAAACCGTTTATTTTTCATAGTTCGTTATAACATTTTGCAAACGGGTAATTTTTCTCCTTCACTGATGTACGCTGATGAGGCTGTACTGATGAGTGGCACTGATAGGTGGTACTGATGAGCTCTGATAGATGGCACTGATAGGCGGCACTGATGGGTGACACTGATGGGTACTGATTGACAGCACTGGTGGGCACTGTTGGGACTGCACTGATAATCAGGACACTTATAACCAGTGCCCTGATTATCAGTGTCAATGCTCCTTTAACAAAAGCTGGTTATCGTCTCTCTTCTTTCCTCACGCTGTTAGTGTGAGGAAAGAAAATCTGGTAACTGGCTTGTGTTGACATCCGTGATCAGCTGTCATTTGACACAGCAGATCCCGTGGCAAGGGGCCACTGTGATTGGCCTTTTGGGCCTTGTACACACGACGGGACATGTCCGATGAAAACGGTCCGCGGACCGTTTTCGTCGGACATGTCCGCTGGCGGATTTTGGTCTGATGGCTGTACACACCATCAGACCAAATTTCCCGCGGACAGCAAACGCGGTGACATGGCCGCGCCGTCGCCGCGAGGATGACGCAGCGACGTGCGCGACCCTGGAAGGTCAATGCTTCCACGCATGCGTCAAATCACTTCGACGCATGCAAGGGCTTTCGGCCGAGCGGACATGTCCGGTGAGTCGTACAGACGACCGAACATGTCCGACGGACAGGCTTCCAGCGGACATGGTTCTTAGCATGCTAAGAAACATTTGTCCGCTGGAAACCTGTCCGATCCACCGGAAAATTGTCCGGTCAGCCGTACAGACGACCGAACATGTCCGCGGAAACTGGTCCGCGGACCAGTTTCAGCAGACATGTTCGGTCGTGTGTACGAGGCCTAACCCTGATCTGTGATCAGCGATCACAGAGTGCGCTGCCTGCACGCCATCCCGGCAAAGTGTAGCTGTCATTCAGCTGTAGCACGGGTGGCAAAGGGTTACATAGTGTAAGCCTAGAGCTGCCATAGTAACATTAAAAGTAGCACACAAGTAGCAGCATTTCATTCTTTCTAAAGTGACTATAATCATAAAGAATATTAGCTATTTTCTCAAACTTTCTTCTATGTTTAGTTCATTTCCAGAAGTGTATTTTCTATACAGTTATTCACAACCATTAGTCAGATTCAAACTTTTAGGCTGTCAGATTAGACAAGTTATTTTAAAAACTGGGCAACAAACATTTCACATTTTAGTTACTGTTATAAGGCTGGTGACAGTAAGGTAGAGGAGACATACAACCAGCAGGCAGTGGTTATACAGAGGCGGGTGAGCATGGCTGTCTCAGTATGGCCAGGTTTTTATGGGTATGGGAAGATGACTGACATTTAGCGAACAAGAAAGTGAACTTTGGTTGTAAAATGGATATAAAGCTTAAATTTCACTATAGCACTTTATACAGTATATGGTTGAAAACTGTTACCTAATGGGGCTTATGCCAGTCAACATTCTTAAATAATAAACTCCAGACCAATGTAAATACAGAGTACTGGAAGACATTTTCCTAATCTCCTGTACAATTCACAGTACCACAAAGCATAAAATGCATATATACAAATGATCTATGCCTAAAACTTAACTCCAACCTTACCTTCAGTCTTATGCCGCCTACACACGATTGGATTTTCTGTCGGAAAAACCTTGGATGGTTTTTCCGACCAAATTCCGCCCAAGCTTGGCTTGCATACACATGGTCACACAAAAGTTCTCTGAACTTTCGTCCGTCAAGAACGCGGTGACGTACAACACTACGATGAGCAGAGAAAATTAAGTTCAATGCTTCCGAGCATGCGTCGAATTGTTTCCGAGCATGCGTCGGAATTTTGTGCGTTGCAATTGCTACAGACAATCGGATTTTGTTGGTGGAAATCCCAACAGCAAAAGTCTGATGGAACATACACACGGTCGGAATTTCCGTTCAAAAGCTCACATCGGACTTTTCCTGTCGGAATTTCCGATCGTGTGTACGGGAGATAACACATTGTACAGGTTCCCCTCCTGTACTGAAATTGCTTACTCTGATCTTTGTACACCATGAGCTTCTGACAGTGTGCATTAGAAGCAGCAGCAAGTCAGATAGTGCTCACATCATTTCCTGGAGGATGACCAGCATTGCCTAGCCCAGCCATTCTCAACCAGGGTTCTGTGGAATCCTAGAGTTCCTTCAAAGGTGGCCATGTGATGGTGCCTGCAAAATTCTAGGTCCAACACTGCTTGGCAGAGCGGCATGAATGTAAGGGTGTTATTCTCACCACCTTTGTAAGGAGGGCATTTTTCCACTGACCACCGCCAATGTAAGGAGCATTTTCCCACCGACCACAGACTGACATCCACCTACCAAGGCATTCTGATATTTGCATACCTGATTGTATCAGGGCTGAGGCCTCTTAACGGGAGTATTAAGGGTATCAGGGTGCTGTAATATTTTAAGGAAGCTATGTACTGTACAACACTCTGCTGGCCCCTCCCACCAGCAATGATCTGCCTGTACTGCACAGAGAAGCACAGAGAGCTAGTGATGGCATCACTGGGGTAGATTCAGGTAGGGCTGTGCACTCTTACGGAGGCGCAGCGTACCGTTTTAACGCTACGCCTCCGTAAATTACTTGCGCTACGCTTCATTCACGAAGCAGTAGCTCCGTAATTTGCGCGTGTGCTTCGTAAAACTGTCCGGTTGAAGCGCGCATAATTTAAATGATCCCGTAGGGGGCGTGGATCATTTAAATTAGGCGCGTTCCTGCGCCGAACGTAGTGCGCATGCTCCGTCGGGAAACTTTCCCGACGTGCATTGCGGTAAATGACGTTGCAAGGATGTCATTTGCTTCAACGTGAACGTAAATGGCGTCCAGTGCCATTCACGATTCACTTACGCAAACGACATAATTTTCAAAAATCGCGACGTGGGAACGACGGGTATACTTAGCATTGGCTGCTCCTGCTAATAGCATGAGCAGCCTTACGCAGAAACCGACGAACGCAAACGACGTAAAATGCGAACGCCGGCGTGAGTATGCAATTTGCATACTCTACGCTGACCACTACGGGAACGCCACCTAGCGGCCAGCGTAAGAGTGCAGCCTAAGATACGACAGCATAAGAGCCTTATTCCAGTCATATCTTAGGCTACAGTCGGTGTATCGAGCTTTCTGAATACAGAAAAGTCGATACGCCGGCGCAAATTAGCAATTGTCATTCTACGCAAATCCCTATTCGCGAACGACTTACGCAAATGACGTAAAAATTTCACATTTCTATGCTGGAAGGACGGCCATACTTAACATTGAGTACGCCTCATAACAGCAGATTTAACTATACGCCGGAAAAGGTCGAATGCAAACGACGTAAAAAAATGCGCTGGGCGGACGTACGTGCGTGGATCGCCGTAACTAGCTAATTTGCATACTCGACGTGGATTTTGACGGAAGCGCCACCTAGCGGCCGCCGAAAAATTGCAGCTTAGATACGACGGCGTACTAAGACGTACGCCTGTCGGATCGACCCGAGATGCCGTCGTATCTTGTTTTGTGGATACAAAACAAAGATACGACGCAGGAAATTTAAAATTACGCCGACGTATCAATAGATACGCCGGCGTAATGCTTTTGTGGATCTGCCCTGTAGTTTACACTTGTAGAGCAAAGTGGACTTACCTTTCGTAAATAACCCCCATAGTGTGAATTCAGCCTGATTATGGGCTGAACTGCAGCGTAAGAAAATGAATAGCTTTCTTCAAAATATAATTACACCCTGAAACCATTGTCTTTAATGAAGATAAATTAAATCATTCTTATTCATTCTTTTATTTTAAAAGAATGAAAAACAGAGCTACGAAAAGAACCCATTTTACTTGATGGCAGAAGTCAGACAATGTTTTAAACATGAACGGTTAACTGATGGTCCGTCTGGAATCTTAAACAGCATTATTGTGAAGAAGAGTATATTTACAGGTTTATGCTAATTAAGAGCTTTCATTAGAGGAATATACAAATTGAAAGATGCCTGATGGCTAGCTTTCTTTTTATTTTAATTGTTTAGCTCAATATTAGTAAGAAGCAGCTTTGCGTTGATTGAAAAAAAAAATAGCTTTTTTATTTTTTTATGCAAAATGAGTGACATTAGGCAGCAGTCTTGCCAACAGCTTTGGAAATGTCCTGCATAATATGATTGCAAGAGACTATAGGAAAATATCACTAAAATGTAGGGAAACATATTCAAATGTTTTTACGTGAGCATGACTAAATGCTACATGAATTGCATTCATTATTTACTCAATTTTCAAGATGCTGTTTAACCTACACGTGTATCTTTCTGTGAAAAACCCAGAGGGGTCACCGTCCCCCCACCCCCACCCCCAGCTATTATATCACAATTCAGACTACCAATGCAGAAAGGTTGTGCATTACACTATCCAGCTCTCAGGTTTTACATTCTATGTTCTCCTGGTGCCTGTGTTCTAGTGCACAGGTGTAATCACAAGCTCTATAGAGATGAATGGCAGAGCTGAGTTAGGACAATATCTCACGTTAATGATTTTTTTCTCCATTTTGGATACAGTAGGGTTTGGGTTGGTGAGACCATTGAGGTGATTGCTTTTTACTTTCTGTCCTAAACACAACAGTAAATGAGAACAAGCCTCTCCAAAGTGACTGAAATCCCATTTTAGACAGTTGACACTGGAAAAATTGTCTCCATTGGAAGATTTCCTCTCTATTCCTGTTTTCAAGACAATAAATGTTGAAATTCCCTTCACTTTTAGTACAAATGACAATGGTCACCAGGAAAAATAGACACAGTAAATCATACGAGATACATACAGCAATAAATAAATGATATGGGGTTTAAGCCCTGATCACGCTATTCAAAACAAAAATGGTTTGGGCATTAGATACAGATTGAAGTAACTTAAAGATACTTTAGTCGGTAGAATGTGTTACATGTTTGTTTGTGCAATATATATATATTAGGCCTCGTACAGACGAGCGGACATGTCTGCTAGCAGATTTTGGTCTGATGGTTGTACACACCATCAAACAAAAATCCCCGCGGACAGAATACGCGATGACGATGACGCGGCGACGTGCGCGAACCCGGAAGTTCAATGCTTCCACGCATGCATCGAATCACTTCGACGTCATGCGCGGGTTCTCGGGCCAGCGGACATGTCCGATGAGTTGTACTGACCATCGGACATGTCCGGCGGACAGGCTTCCAGCGGACATGTTTCTTAGCATGCTAAGAAACATTTGTCCGCTGGAAACCTGTCCGGTCGGCCGGAAAATTGTCCGGTCGGCCCTACACACGACCGAACGACGGACCAGTTTTAGCAGACATGTTCGGTCGTGTGTACGTGTGTACGAGGCTTCAGAGGTGCACCGAAATAGAAATTTCAGAACCGAAAAAAAAAACGAAATAAAAAAAAATGTCAGGCCGAAACCGAACCGAAACTGAAAATGACTTTTCTTTTTTCCCCATATTTCAATTTTTTTTTAAATAATTGTATGTATTACATGAGACATTTTAATTAGCTTCATTGATTTAAAATAACCAGAATTGAAAAGCTCCAAGTCAATATAATAAAATAACCAAACTTTTATTTAAAAATTGGACACAAATACATAGTATATTAATATTAATATATAAAACTTATTGTTGCAAAACAGGAACAACAAATCCAGTAATAAACTCAAACAGCAGCTCTAGACTTAAATTAGTTTCAGTGTAAATGGGCAAAATACCATTGTGTTTATTAGCAAACTTGCTATTGGCTATTTCAAAATGCCGAGACTGAGCTCAATGTAATGTTAGAAAATTGTTTTTAGGGTGAACCCCCGCTTTAATTAAACATGCATTAACCACAATAAAATAATCAGTGATGCTACAGAACATTGATGAGAACATACTGCATATAATACATAAAAAAGACTTGTACAAATACGGTATGTATGATGTAAATTGAATGTATGATTTTTTTACAACCTAATTTCAGCACCATGGAGGTCATATATACAGTACATTGCATTTCAGCACCATGGACAGCAATACAGCTACTGCCATTCAATGGTTATTGTCTTGGAAAATAGGTAAATTATAGTCCTTTTATTGTTTTTTTTTTCTTCAAAACTGTCAAACTGGTGTTCTGGGGCCTTATGTAGCCCTCACACTCTTACATGATGGCCTTTAGCCACCTTAAGGATTTAAAATAAATGAGGTCCCAATTGTCCTCCAGTTGCTAAAAGTTACAATTTCTTAAAGGGAAGCAATTCACCTTGCAGGAAAAAAAATGTGCATTTATTATTTATTTCACAGGAGCCTACAGAGAATTGCACCCATGATCTGTGGATTGTAGGTGCAATGTCAGGCCTGCAGGCACTGCCTACAGTTCTCTGCCTATACTTCTGTGTGGGCTGTTGGTTTTGAGAGATGTAGTAAGTGTCAATGGACTATGAGGGAGCTGATCAGCACCTCCATACTCCATAGAAAACTATATAAAACAAACACAAGAGGGCACCTCCATCCAGGTGTAGAGTATTATTAAAAAGAATAAAAGATAATAAAAATGCACTCGCTAGTTAAAAGTGATAAAGACTTGTCATAAACCCATGTAGACCTCCATAGGATCACTGAACTCAGCCTTTTCACTCAAAACAGAGTAAACTACCTGGTAAGATGTACAGAGTAATGCCGCGTACACACGACCGTTATTCATGTCATGGAAAAAAACGATATTTTCTCAACGTGATTCCTCTCAAGCCTGCCTTGCATACACACGTTCGTGAAAAATAATGCTTGAGCAAAGCGCGGTGACATACAACACGTACAACGGCACTATAAAGGGGAAGTTTCATTCAAATGGCGCCACCGTTTGGGCTGCTTATGCTAATTTCCCTGTCTCATAACTTGCTTCTGAGCAGGTTCTTAAATTTTTAACGCCCATTTTTCTCGTCGAGAGAAATGCTCTGGAGCATACACACAACCGTTTTTCAATTTTCAATTTAAAAATGGCATTTTTCTCGTCATGGAAAATAGTCGTGTGTACGCGGCATAAGAGTTGATGCATACCCTGAAAAATAGCTATGCATGAAGTTCTGACAGACTTGATGGCCACGCTCATCATGATAGGATTATTGGATTGGTGAAATAGGGTCCTTATCAGTATCTTGAAAATAAATATCCAGGAGCAATCCTGCATGATGGGCTAAGTTATGAAGGACAAAGCAGGCCAAAAACATTTTTTTTCAGGGCTATAGCGCAGAAACCCACTAAATAGTGAGATATAGAGGAACCCGCTTTTAAGAAACCCAAAGCTCCACTCAATGACACATCTTGCCTTAGTAATTGCTGCATAGTAGCGAGATTCCGCAGATATTGAGCACCTCAAGACTGGTGTTAGAAGACAAGGATAGCCAGAATCACCTACAATACAGTTTGAAAATGCAATTTTTATAACAGCAATAGTATACCATGATGAGTGCCTAATAACAGGAACATTTATTTTCTACATCTTATTTTTCATTGCTGAACGTGATTGTAATGTGAAGGCCTTTTAGGCTATATGTAAAGTGTCTTTCATTGGAAATGGTTACACCAGGATTAGGATCTGGTGTGTCCATTTCTTTAGCAGCCAAGGCTAAAAATCTGCTGTGTATATTTGGTGTGCAAAGTGTGAGGAGGGAACACAGGAGTGTAACACATGAACATATACTTCCATGTATGATGTATGTGGCATGCATTTAGACACAATTGCTAATGAAAAGTGTCTTACCAAGAATCCAGCCTCTGGTTATTCTGTTATTATAAAAATGGTGGTAGAGCCGTGATTATATTAATATGTGGGCATCATGGACAGATCCTGGGAAGCCAGTGGGCACATTTCTGATAAACATATTTCCAACGCAGACAACCTGTATGTTGAGGGAGTGGTACCCCTTCCTGTTACGCTGCTGAGAGTGCCGGCAATGGATGCAGCTAGTCCTAGCTCCTGCTGTAGCTCTAAGGTAAGGGGAAGAGGTAATCCCTAAAGCCGCACACCCATCTAGTCCTGTAGTTAGTGTCGGAGTGTCAGAGTGGCATGCTCAGCCTGGGCTCCAATGCTGGCGGCTGCCCGCTCCTTAACAACCAGCTATTTACAGCTTGTGTTAACCTCCCTGGCGGTATGATTATTTCAGATTTTAGGTGCTAAAAGCAGTACCATTATTTTGCAAGGAAATTTGGTGTTTTACATTGTAGGCCTGTAATCCTTAGGTATAACTCACTTAAATCTGTCCAAACAAGAGTCTAGTAGGCATCCCGGGCAGGGCTCAAGTCCTGCAGGAACGCGTGGGAACAGAGTTCCTGCACTTTTTTCAGAGCAGGAACTCAGTTCCCTTTGCAGGACTAGAGCAGCTGAGCCGCCCGAGCCAATTCTTTACTAAGCAGCGATGCCCAACTCGAGTCACTGTCAGGGGCAGGCAAACCTTAGTAATCCTTTATGTTACTGGCCGCTTCCTGTATGTGGATTCATCGGGTAGTGTGCGGGTATTCGGTCACTTCCTCGATGCCGCAATGTCTCCTGGGAGCTTTTGTCATTGTTCCCAGGGGACATTGCGGAGGTCTGCCACGAGTTATCGTGGGATCTTTTGGTAAAGAAATCTTACCCCAAGCCAGACTCGGGAATACCGCCAGGGGGGTTAAGGACGCCAGCTCCCGCTGGTGGTAAATTAACACAGGCTTTCACTACTAAAACATCACATGACTTCATAAAATAACTCATACAGTATTTTAATATTTTTTTTTTGCGAATGCCAAAAACTTAAAAAAAAATGTTTTGAATACTAACTACCAACTCAGATGTGGTAAGATATCGCTTAGTGATTTGGCTTCCCTCCAGAGAGGAGCTTGCCATTTGAGTGTACTAGTCAACCTCTAGCATGCTCATAGACAGGCGTTCCTTTACTACATGGACTTTTAATGGACTTTATGGTCTTTTATTTGATTGAGTTTTATTTTGAGAGCTAGCATTTATTGTGGTTTTTTTTCAGTGTGAGGGTCATTATTATTTGGAAGCCCAATTTGAATAAAACAAGGTACTGTATATTTCACTTGTATACACAAAATCATTGTGATGATATTAACGGTTTTACTAACTCATGTCAAAGTTGCAAAATTGTGTTCAGACATTACCATTTGTTTTACCCTTCAACACTAAGTGGTTAATGGTTATTGGTATGCAGTGTGAATGGGAACACATAACACAAGTAGAAATGTGCTTTAGGTTAAATACAAGGTTGTTTGGCAAGCTGCTCTGGAGGCATATTTCAGCATCTACAAAAAAGAATAAGGCAGGCATCTGTAGCAAAGTTTCTAAAATTCCTGCAGTGTATACAGACAATGTTATTAACACAATTGGTGTTTTGCTTCAAGTGGTTAATGTTTGTTACTATTACAAATCCTATTTTTGCATTCCACCTTGACCTCTAAATAATATCCAGTTTGAATCTACGGCATCACTGTTTATTTCATGTCTTCTGGGATTGCTAAATAACTAAATTAACCCATTGCAGGATGTGTTTTGCTTGTCATATGTTAACTGCAAATGCATGTATCAGCCATGACTCATGAGAATAATCCTTCACAGGAACAAAGGGCACATGATTGAAAAGGGATGTAAATAAGGCTCATATGTTGGCATATCATAAAATAGCAATGTAAATTGTCAAATTATACAGTGTCTATCTTCTACTGTATGTTATAATGGTAAATGGCATAAAACTAAACATTGGATAAAAAATCTGTACAGAATACCTGACAGGGAACAGGTTGACCTGATCAATCTTTGGTAAAGAGGAGCTCCAGGCTCCTTCAGAAAAAAATCAGCAGCTACAAATACTGTAGCTGCTGACTTTAAATGCAAGGACGCTTATCCGTCCAGGGATCCTGTGATGTCAACACCCCATGCCGATTCTTCAGTCAGCTTTGGGTGCAGGCGCTGGCATCTGTAGTAGAGGAAGCAGGAAGTGAAGCCTTGCACGTGAGTCACAGTGCACTTTTTAAATGGTCCCGCTGTCTTCTGAGACTTGTGTGTCCCAGAAGGCAGCAGGGGGAGGAGGAGGGACCGTAAATGTCGTAGATCGCTGATCAGCGATCTTACCAGGATGTGGGAGTGGGTACCTGTCAAAACCTGGTACCCGCTCCCCCCTCTCAACCAAAAAATGTGCCAGTGGAGGGTGCAAACAAGTGGCGCTTCCCCTTTTGGGTGGAGCTCTGCTTTAACAATTATTTACATTTAGGAAATCTGCCCAGAGACCGAGGAATCCTGGCTTCCCTTCTCACTTATTCTCTGAGCATATTCAGCTGCTTCACCAAAAATGGTAGGTATAGGGAGCCCAATTTGTGGACATAAGCTCCCAAGATGTATTACAGCAGTTGCCTACTATAAATGAAGAATCAATAACCAAAACAAAAGCAATCCACTATAGGTAACAGACTGCATGCAGCATAATGGCCTCAAGACCCTCACAGATTACTATAATAGTGCTAGATCATAGTGTTGAGCGGAATACGCCATATTCGATTTCGCGATATATCACGAATATATAGCCGAATATTCGTGAAATATTCGCTAAAATCGAATATTCGTGATATTTAAAAAAAAAAAAAAAATTGCGAAATTTCGCTAATGCGAATTTATTGCGAACATTTTGCGATTTTTTTTTTTTTTTCTGATTGGCTCTGATGCAAAAGAAGGGTGGAGAAAGTATTTGCGAATATTCGGAAATCGAATATTCGCGAATACTTTCTCCACCCTTCTTTTGCATCAGAGCCAATCAGAGTTCTCCTACCACAGTTGTCAAAATATTTCACAACATTTTTTTTTTGATAAAATATTCCGAATATTCGATTTCCGAATATTCGAGAATACTTTCTCCGCCCTTCTTTTGCATCAGAGCCAATCAGAAAAAAAAAAAATTTGCAAAATGTTCGCAATAAATTCGCATTAGCGAAATTTCGCAATTTTTTTTTTATATTCGGAATAGCGAATATTGGCCGCGAAATTCGAGATATTCGTGAATACTCGAATATGCCATATTCGAGCCGAATATTCGCAATACGAATATTCGTGAGCAACACTACTAGATCATAGACTTTTCTAAACATCAGTTTAAGCTATGGTATGCATTACCTCAAGGCTGATATTTTTTATTATGTGTTTCTCTGTGCAGGAGGATTTTGAAAATGTTACCATTTCTTCCTTGAGGCACAGAAAGTTCAAAAACACACTGATCGTGTCCATCTAGGTGAGCTTCTTTTTTTCTTTTTTTTTTTTACGACACCTGAATTATTGCCATTTCTACTAAAAGTAAATGTGCTAAAAACATGTCCAATAGAAACAAATAGAATAATGCCAAACCACGTGTTAAGTTTAATGGACATATCAGTAGCTCCAGAGAGATTTGTATAGTCAAGCTTCACGAAGCCCCCTCTGCTTTAGCATGGTCCTTAAATTAAACAGGAAACTTTATTAACCAATAAAGAGAGGCGAGAGGTGCATGGGATACAGAAAATCCCAACATTTACAGAAAAAGTTAAGATTTATGTATTAATTCAGCTGCCTAAATCTCTGGACCTACTGATAGTTTTGATCAGTAAAGCCCTGTACACACGATCGGTTTGTCTGATGAAATGGACCGATGGACTGTTTTCATCGGACAAACCGATCGTGTGTGGGCCCCATCGGTTTGTTTTCCATCTGTGAACATGTTTTAAATTTGTCCTATGAATAAAAAAACGATAAAAAAAAAAAACGATCATATGTGTGGAAGTCCATCAGTCAAAAATCCATGCATGCTCAGAATCAAGTCGACGCCTGCTCGGAAGCATTGAACTTAATTTTTCTCATTACGTCATAGTGTTTGACGTCACCGCGTTTGGACACGGTTGGATTGTGTGTGTACTGTGTGGCCCCATAATCTATTGCCTGGGGGCCCCATAATCTCCTTTTGCCCAGGGGCCCCCATGAGTTGTCAGTCTGCCCCTGGTGTGCAGTATTCTTCTGGGTCTTCATGGACAACTGTTTCCTTGCACTTTAGTACTTTGATTTTTATATGTGTTCCTTTTCCATTCAAGTTATGTCAGCCACGAATAGCCAATCTGAAGCTCTCCAATCATTGTGGTAGACCAGAAGCTAGTTGAGTTATCTGGCTTTGTGAGAAAAAGGGGGTCTCTGTGTATGATCAGCAGACTAGCAGAGCATGATGTGTACTTCCATAGGAGAGGGACAGGCCCATGCAAACTGCATCTGTTCTAGACAATCCTACACACAATAAATGTTGAATCTTTCAATTATAATGTATTAACTTGTATCTAAGCATGTGAAAGCTGACTCAGACATCACAGTCAAGCTTTATACTATTGAAAATAAATGTTTAGCAGCATTATGGGCTTGAAAGGAATTGGCAACTATTTCTGCAGAGACAGATGTGGCTTCCTTGTCGCCTACAGTACATCGAGACGTTCTCTGTGTTAGTTGCCAGTTTGCGTCTCTTCACTAAGTGGGAATTAGGGTGAGAAGCTGCAGCAGACTAATGTTAAGAAAGCAATGATGATGTGGAATAGAGCAGTGCAGCCTTGGAGGATCAAACCATTAAAAGTGTAAGGAAACCTAGAACTTAATGGGGACCACGAGAGGACAATGCACTAGAACAGTGGTTCTCAACCTCGGGGTCGGGACCCCCTCGGGGGTCAAATGATGATTTGCCAGGGGTCACCAAATCCTGGGCTGTTCCTGAAGCCCGCAGCACTCACAGCCTTTTCGCAGCCGCCCAGCAGGGCAGTCCCTGGATCCTGTGGCATGTCTGTGGGGCAGGCAGAGACTAGAGGTCAGCTGACTGGTGAGAAATGTGAAGTGTGAGGGGCTGGAGGAGACACTATCTTCTGATTTCGGCATAGGTGTCACTGCTGCAAGACACCACCGAGCTGGAGAATACATGGAAGGGAGAGGAAAAGAGGGAGAGAAAGAACAAGAAAGATGGCTAGAGAGAGGGATATTGAAAAACAAAAAAACAAGAACTTAAGATAGAGATAAATGGGAATAAAAAAAAGAACATAGATAGAGTGGTACATCGTAAAAAGTACCACACAGGGTTTTAATACTGTACGAGTGGAAAGGACTCAGGGAGCCCTGAATGTCTGTGGGTTAGGGGCGCAAATTAATTGTCTTGCCTTGGGTGCTGACAACCCACGCTACGGAAATTCTACTGTTAGGGGTCCCCAATACTTGGGACATTTTATCAAGGGGTCACGGCACTAGAATGGTTGAGAACCACTGCACTAGAAGCATGAGATGTCATTATCCTGTCAAAATAGGATTGTTGGAAGTGATGTTAACTGTCACTTTCATACTTTTACAGAATAATTGTCTATAATTTACTGATTAACAAAACTCTTCTGAAAAGTTTAACCACTTCCCTACCGCCCATAGTCATATGACGTCCACAGATGGGATCTCACATCCTGTGTGGGCTTCCCGGGCTTCTAGGAGGCGCACGTGCAACCCGGTGCGCGTGTCCAGCAGCCACGATGTCCGCCGGGCACCCGCGATTGCCTAGAAATCACGGCAAGACTGTGGATCTGTATGTGTCTCCTCCCCTTGTGAGTCCCCTCCCCCTACAGTTAGAATCACACACTAGGGAACATATTAACCCCTTCAGTGCCCCCTGGTATTAACCCCTTCCCTGCCAGTCACATTTATACAGTAATCAGTGCAGTTTAATAGCACTAATCGCTGTATAAATGTGAATGGTTCCAAAAATGTGTTAAACGTGTCCGATGTGTCCGTTGCAATGTCACGGTCACAATAAAAATCACAGATCGCCGCCATTACTAGTAAAAAAAAAAATTAAAATAAAAATGCAATAAAACTATCCCCTATTTTGTAGACGCTATAACTTTTGCACAAACCAATCAATATACACTTATTTCAATTTTTTTCCCAAAAATATGTAGAAGAATACGTATCGGCCTGAAATGAGGAAAAACATATTTTTTATAGATTTTTTGGGGATATTATAGCAAAAAGTAAAAAATATTGAATTTTTTTCAAAATTGTCGTTGTATTTTTGTTTATAGCGCAAAAAATAAAAACCGCAGAGGTGATCAAATATCACCAAAAGAAAGCTCTATTTGTGGGAAAAAAAAGGTCGTCAATTTTGTTTGGGAGCCACGTCGCACGACCGCACAATTTTCAGTTGCAAAAAGTGCTATGGTAAGGAAGGGGGTAAATTCTTCTGGGGCTGAAGCGGTTAAAGAAACATATTTTATTTTCTCTTTTAGTCATAAACAAGCATCACTTACATTGATAAAACAATTTTCTTTTAAGTGTATTCAGCGTATGTTTTTTTGTCTACTAAATTTTCAATATAATGTAAAACATATTACATGATTTATGTGTTATACAGTTTTATAGAATTAATCATGGTGGAGCCATCGCTATTGCATGTTAGTCACTGCATGAAACTTTTAGGAGATAAGAGTGGGCTGTAATGATGTGTCAGCTATAGAATATATGCCAGCATATAAAGCACAAGAGTCAATCTGACAAGTGCATCTCTTTTCCAATTTTGAAGCTCAGAGTGTATGGCAGGATCCAAGGGCAATGAGTAAACTAATTTCACACATCATTGTTCCTGACTTTTCTGTTGCTCTTCCAACCTTGCATTAATTCCAGAGTGTTCTGGGTATGCAATAAATTTATCATTAATTGGCATAATACAAAGAGGCAACGTATGATAGTTTATTAACAGATGCCACAGATTGTGGCCCGGATTCAGAAAGGAGATACGACGGCGTATCTCCGGGTACGGCGTCGTATCTCTGAGTCCGGCCGGTCGTATCTATGCGACTGATTCATAGAATCAGTTACGCATAGATTTCCCTAAGATCTGATCGGTGTAAATGTCTTACATCGTCGTATCTTAGGCTGCATATTTACGCTGGCCGCTAGGTGGCGCTTCCGTATATTTACGCAAGGAATATGCTAATTAGGTATTTACGCTGATTCAGAAACGTCTGATCCGGCCGGCGCATTTTTTTACGTCGTTTACGTTAGGCTTTTTCCGGCGTAAAGTTACCCCTGCTAATGTAAAGTATGGATGTCCTTCCCGCGTCGAGTTTTGAAAATTTGACGTCGTTTGCGTAAGTCGTTCGCGAATAGGGCTGTACGTAAGTAACGTTCACGTTTAAAGCATTGCCGATTTGCGGCGTAATTTCAAGCCGTTCGTAAAAAAACATCAAATACGCGGGGTCACAGTTAATATACATAAAACACGCCCACATCATCCCCAAATACGTTACGCCGCCGTAACTTAGGGCGCAAGTTCTTTCTGAATACGGAACTTGCGCCCAAATTTACGGCGGCGTTACGTATCTGAGATATGTTACGCCGGCACATAGATACAGTATTGTATCTGAATCTAGCCCACTGTGTTTACTGGCCATTCCTTGCTGGTGATACGTTGAAGGTCAGTTTCCTTCCCTGGTTTGCAATTATAATTTATTTTAATATAAATTGCATTCTTTAGAAAACCACAACATTTATACATTAACAGACATAGTTCATCTTTACAAAAAAACTGCCTATGAAGATAATGGACGGCTGTAGATAAAAACACAGGGCCAAATTCTCAAAAACATGTGTAAATTTAGGATTATCTAACTTATGTCATTTAAGTTACGGCGCCCTAAGTTGGTGTCGTAAGTACCATATTCTCAGTGCATTTGCGCACAAAACTGCGCCATCCTTAACTTAAGTTTCAATGCGTAAGGCGTGGTTATGGCAAGTGGGAATGAAGTGGGCGTGCTTCATTGTAATGAGCCGTGACCCCATGCAAATGAAGTGCCGGCCGTACTGCGCATGCGCGCACAAATCTGGACCTCACTGCGCATGTGCAGAACTTTGGTCAGTGCAATCAGTGAGATAGGTAAAAGGCCAAGCGTACTTAGTTTGAAGATCGCCCTGTGTCTAAATAGCCCCAGTCAAACAGACTTCAATTGCAAAAGTATTTCCCTGTGTTCCCTTCCTAAAGCAAGTTGCTTCTGCTTTGAACGTTTGTCAGTGTTTGTTGGTAAGATTTGTTTGTGAGAAAAGTGTTTGTGGAGTTGGAGGGTATAGTTGGTGTTTGTTTTTGATAATTTGTTCTTTGTTTTGATTGTTTGCGTGTTTGTTTTTGATAAGTGTTTTTTTTTGGTTGTGTTTATATTTTTTGTTTTCCTTTTTTGCCTGTTTGTTTTCGAATTAATA
Source organism: Rana temporaria (assembly GCF_905171775.1). NCBI lineage: Eukaryota > Metazoa > Chordata > Amphibia > Anura > Ranidae > Rana > Rana temporaria. The sequence goes on along the minus strand of NC_053497.1, from coordinate 83,066,118 downwards.
GTAGCTGTCTGTATATTTTTTATTTTTGCTTGTTTGTATTTTCTTTGTTGTGTGTGTGTATTGTTGTTTGTTTTTTGGGTGAGTTCCCTGTTGCTGGGTGTTGTCTGTCATGGCTCCCAAGCGCAGGAAGCTTAATTTTACCCTGGCAGAGAAGCATATACTTGCTCAGGGCGTCATTAAATTTGGGCGATTTCTCCATGGCCCTGAGAGCCACACCACCACCCCGGCCAGGAGGAAGGAGATCCTTCAAAAGATCACCGATCGGATCAATGCGGCGGGGGGGGGGGGGGGAGACCAGGACCATCGCTGGAGTTCAAAAAAAAAAAAATGACTTGAGGAGCGTGTCCCGGAACAAGCTGGCAACGCTGCATGCCCATACCAGGGGCACTGGAGGAGGGGGACCCTGCCCAGTCAGGATGAGTGAGGAGGAATGGGCAGTGGCCCAGTGTTTCCACCCACAGCAGGTGGTGGGCCTGCCTGGCTTTGACAATGATCCTCTTATGAGGACAGGTAATTTTTTTGAATTTCTATCTGGTGATTAGCATGTGTGGGTGGGGGAAGGGAAGATGTGCCAAGTGTGTGGATCCAACAACCTGTGGTTGTTTTGTGTCCTCCCCAGATGGCCAGGAGGTTGCAGCCCCATCAGCCCAGGAGGTGGCAGCCCCATCAGCCCAGGAGGTGGCAGCCCCATTAGCCCAGGAGGTGGCAGCCCCATCAGCCCAGGAGGTGGCTGGCCCATCAGCCCAGGAGGTGGCTGGCCCATCAGCCCAGGAGGTGGCTGGCCCATCAGGTCAGGAGGTTGCAGGCCCATCAGGGCAGGCTGCTGCACCACCCCCAAGACAGGCTCATGCAGAGTCCCAAGAAGGGCAGGATTCGCCATGGGAGGGGAGTGCCCACAACTCCCCTAATTTGGATGTTGAGTGGGAGGAGGATGAGGGGGAGGAAGATGACAATATTCTGAATGGGCAGGAAATAATGATGGGCCAAGATATGACCTTTGAATCATCCCCTGAGGGAACCCCACAGGCGCCCAGCAGTCAGGCCACCATCATGGATCGCCCCTTCCAACCCTCCTCCAACATGCAGCAGCACCCATGGCTCACTCCAACTCCTCCTCCAAGGCCACAAGCCTCAGGGGCAAGTAGGATGCCGACCCCTGAAAACAGGGGGGGGTTGGTGCGTCTGCCGGTCAGTCTGTTGAGGGACAATGTCCGGCAGACCCGCAGTCTGTCTGCAATACAAAAAACAATGACCAAGGTGGAGCGCACTGGGTGACGTGGCCACCAACTCCGTGGGGGTCATCACCTGTTTGTGGGACCTGAGGAACGCCACAACAGGTGTGGCCCAGGAGGTGACTGCCCTCACCCAGGCTGTGCAGGCCAATACCCGGGCTGTGCAGGCCAATACGGCTGACATTACTTCCTGTCTGACAAGGATAGCCGTTGCCTTGGAGGGAAGGCCAGCAGGAGGACAGACACCAGGGGAGGCTGCTTCCTCCCCTGTACAGTCCCCCCCCTGAAAATACTCCCTCCCCTGCACAGTCCCCCCCCCTGAAAATACTCCCTCCCCTGTACAGTCCCCCCCCCTGAAAATACTCCCTCCCCTGCACAGTCGTCCCCCCCTGAAAATACTCCCTCCCCTGCACAGACCCCCCCCCGTGAAGATCCCCCAGTCGGCCGTGGCCGTCCCCGTGGCCGTGCCCGTGCCCGTGACCGTGCCCGTGGGCAGCCCAGAAGGAGCACTCGGCAACATCCTTAATTTGCAGGGGTACTTTTTTTTTTTTTTTTTCTTTTTTTTTACACTGTACTTATGATTTGGTTTATGTGTGTGAATGATGTGTGAATGTGGGGGGGTGTCATTCCTGAAAACATAAGGGTGTCACCCTCAGTTTTGGTGGAGTAGGGATCCCCAGGACCAGGGAGAAGTCATCCTAGGTTCCTGAATGGTGTATGAATGCACAGTGACATAATTGGAGCCGTGGCGGGGCGTTACTGCTCCCAAGTACCAAAGGGGGGGTACTTGGATCTAATCCAATTCGATGTGCATGTGATGTGTCTGTGCTAGGGACCACAGTGACGTGCATTCATGCATTCTCATTGTGAGATAATTAATGTGCGTTTTGTAACTAAAAAAAAACATTCTCATTGGCATATAAGTAATGTGCATTTATTTTGCAAAGTAAAGATTTAAAGGTCACATAATCTCTGTGATTTGTTCTGGGCAAAGCAAAAACAAAAATATAATTAGGATCCATTTACTGGGCAAAGATGCCTTCAGACAGTTGTCTCCTGAAAGCCTGGCCCTCAGCAGACCGGGTAGAGGGGTTTGGGGGGGGGGATTGCCTGGGTGGGGGGTTAGGTCAGGACATATCTCCACATGCATGCCCCTTCTTAAAGCAAAATTGTGCAGTATGCAACATGCCCCAATAATTTGGCATACAAATTCTGGGGAATACAATAGTGTACCCCCAGTCTTGTCAAGGCATCTGAATCTTGACTTTAGCAGGCCAAAAGTCCGCTCTACTATAGCCCGGGTCTGGATGTGCACCTCATTGAATTTTCGTTCTCCGGGTGTTTGGGGGTTCCTAAAGGGGGTCATCAGGTGGGGTCCCAAGGCATATCCTGAGTCACCTGTAAGGGAAAAGACAGGAGGATATTAGTCATGCATGTGCCCCTTGTGATGTCTGCATCATGGGGGGGGCATACCTGACACCAATGTCACTCACCAATCAGCCAGCTGTCTCCATAAACGTTCATCTCAAAGTCTCTGTAGATCTTGGTCTGCCTTAGGATGTAACTATCATGGCACGAGCCGGGAAACTTGGCACAAACGTGCCAGATGAGGCCATGTGCATCTACGATAACCTGTACATTTATCGAATGCCAGCCTTTCCTATTTCTGAACAGGTGTTCAGTATCATGGGGGGGCTGTAGTGCCACATGGGTGCAGTCTATCGCCCCGATGGTCTTAGGAAAGCCAGCAATATTATAAAAGTCTGTCATTGCTTGCACACGCTGGTCCTCCTGGGTGGGCATGACAAACTGGTTGCTCATGCGCCGCAGTATGGCAGGGACCACCTGATGTAGACATTTGCTCATGGTTGACTGCACCATCCCAGCCACACCTCCAGATGCTCGCTGGAATGAGCCACTCGCTAAAAAATGGAGGGTTGCCATCACTTTTTCAAGAGGTGTCAGGGCATGGGAACGTAGGGTTGGGGCGATTAGATCCTCATGAAGGAGTTGGGTGATCTCCAGGATGGCCTCCCTATCAAAACGGTAGTTGCCAATCACCTCATAAGCTGGCATTTGCCAAATATCACGCCGTGGACGATAAACTCGCGCCTGTGCCCTCATCCTCCTCCTCTGTGCCCTCCTCCTCCTTTGTGCCTGTAAGGCAGCAAGTGCCGTCAAAATCATCGCTGGTCCTGGCATTTTTAAACAAAAACCTTCACAACTAGAGCTCTAACCTCTAGTCACTACCTTCAGCAAACCCTTCCACAGCATGTGTAAAATTAGGGCTGGTTTTATAATGTGGAAATTTAGTCAGAAAAACTAACAGGTGCGCACAGGGCGGAAAATACGGCACACACACTTAATTCTGAGAATCGCCCTAACTCCCTCATTTGCATCTTTGCCTATCAAAAACAGCGGCGAGCCTAGCGTAATTTGCGCCCGGGAATGCGCAGGTGTAACTAATTTAAGTACGGCTGAAAATACGGAAATCTTTGCTTAAGTCGTTTTGACGATCGTGCGCAAATATACGCGCCGTGTAAATTTAGAAAAATGGAGTTAAGTCTGCGTATCTCTTTTGAGAATTTGGCCCACACTGTGCAGCTTTGACCAAACTCGAATAATGCCCTTGCAATAGGTGTAGACCATTTACATATCTTATGGAGCCTGACTTGAAAACACCCAGGATAATGCTAAGGGAGGCCCAGATCACCTTCACCAAGAGAGGCCCAGATCACCCTGTTCACCTTCACCATAACAGAAGCAAGCTTATTCTCTGATTTAAACCTCCTCACCCAAGCTTCTCTCTTCTGAAGCAGTAGCTATGAGCTCAGCATTTCAGAGCTCCCTTCTGTGATGGTGAAGGTGAACAGTAACTGCTGGGTCTCTCTCAGCAATGTCCTCAACAATGCCTAGGAAGTTTTCCAATCAGGCTTTATTCATTAAGGCATTATTATGCTTCCATTGCATAACCTTTGACATTAATTACTTAACCATAAATAACTAATTTGTGCATCAGAATTAGCCATAGAAGTGGGTTGAGAGAAGGGGCATTGATAGGGTTTTGAAAAGTCTTAAGGACACCAAGATAGAAATGTGGGTCTGTAGCATAGCATATCGAAAGTGGAGAGGCTGTGTGTGCCCAGGGCTGCCGATAAGGATGTACTGCCAGCCATCATGTACAGGGCCCAGGCCCCATCAGTTCAACGGGGGGCTCTGGGCTGCTGACCAGCAGGGAGAAGGGGACCATGGACAGGAGTTGGTGATCGGTGTGACAGGGTGCATTTATTTGAACCAATCATCGCTAGTTCCCCCTGCAGCAGCTGAAAGCTGGCTTCTCCTCCACTACCTTCTGTCGGCTTGCAGGGGGGGAACTACAGGGGATTGGTTCCAGTAAATGCCGCCCCCTGAATCACCGTCACTGTCCAGGTTTCCCTTCCCTCTGCTGTCATCCTCCTGTTTCATTATTTTTATTGGGGGGGCTGTCAGATAGGCTGTACACGGCCACCGTCTCAAATACCTCTGTTGCCATCAGAATGGGACAACAGTGCTCTCAGCCCCACCCTGTGCAGCTTGTGAGGTAACAATCTAAGGACCAGCAGACTGAGCGTGATTGTCACTAGGGAGGTTAACCCTTTATACCCAAAACGAGTAGTCTGATCTGGTGTATCAGCGTCACCGGTCTCATGAATGAAATTTACTATTAATGCATGTTTTGATAAAAAATTTAGAGCTCTTAGCTGTCAGTTGCCACAGCTATTTGCAGACCATAGAGGGTGTTATTGAGCCAACTCTCACCCAATCAAAACAGCTAATGGGAGTGATATAGGAGCGCTGAAGCATTTATAATATTTCAGCAGACACTCCCTCAATGCCATGTTTCACAAACCAACCATCAGCATATTAATATATAGAATGAAATCATCAAGGTTTGATAGATATATATAGCCAGATTCAGAGAGACTTACGACGGCGTATCAGTAGATACGCCGTCGTAAGTCCGAATGAGCGCCGTCGTATCTTTGCGCGCATTCTTAAAATGAGATACGCCTCACTGTTGCCAAGATACGTCCGACGTAAGTCTCCTACGCCATTGTATCTTATGTGCATATTTACGCTGGCCGATAGGGGCGTGTACGTGGATTTACGTGTCGAATATGTAAATGAGCAAGATACGCCGATTCACAAACGTACGTACGTCGCAGTAAGCTACGATGTTTACGTAAGACATACGCCGGCATAAAGATAAACCACCAAAAAGATGGCAAAGCCCATGCAAGGTATGGACGACGGAACAGTCATCATATTTTACGTCGTTTGCGTAAGCGTACGTGAATGAGGCTGGGCGTAGGTTACGTTCACGTCTAAAGCATTTAGTATTTGCGACGTGATTCTGAGCATGGGCGCGCATGCGCCGTACCAACGGCCCTCATTTACAAGGGGTCGCAGTTACTTTACATGTAGCACGCCCACTACCTGCCTAATTTGAATTAGGCGGGGTTACGCCGGGCCATTTGCGCTACGCCGACGTAACTTAGGGAGCAAGTGCTTTGTGAATACTGGACTAAAGATGCGCCCGTCTCTCTGAATCTGGCTAATAATGATTATCTTATACCCCTTAATAAATAGTATAACCATACAAGATATGGTAGGAAGAGACTAAACCAATCAAAATCCCTCACTCCAATTACTGCACAGCATAGTAAAGGCCTTCCTAAAACAGAAGTTTTTACATGTCTTATTCTACCCCATATACAAAAAGAGGATTATTTCTCATATCGGAACAGTGGGCAGAGCCATGCAAATCATTGCTTTATGCCCCATTGGACAGATGCACATCTAGAACCACTGGTATACTGTATAGTGCAAAAAAGCCTAAAATGATAGAGCCATCTCCTTTATGTAATAAATCCCATCAGCTTTCTACACCTTTGTAATATAGGGGTTTTTGCTCTATGATTTTCCTATTATTATTATTATACAGGATTTATATAGCGCCAACAGTTTGTGCAGCGCTTTACATCAGGGAAGACAGTACAGTCACAATACAATTCAATACAGGAGGGATCAGAGGGCCCTGCTCGTTAGAGCTTACAATCTAGAAGGGAGGATCAAGTGGAACAAAGGGTAGTTAGCTGTGGGGGATGATCAGATGGACTCAAATGAAAATACAGTTAGGTGTGGGAAGGATAGGCTTCTCTGAAGAGGAGGGTTTTCAGGGATCCTCTAAAACCTATAAATACACATATATGTTTGTCATAAACTATAACAGGCTTAACCTCCTTAGCGGTAATCCAGAGTCTGGCTCGGGGGGAATTTTTTATACCAAAAGTGGTATCCCCGAGCCAGACTTGAGATTGCATTGCAGGATACAGGGGGAAGTTACTTACCTTGTCCCTGGATCCTGCGATGTGTCCTCGCTGTGTGTGCGGGCTCTTCTGCTGTGTCTCCTCGCTTGATTCACAGTGCCGCCGAGCTCCGTTCCCTGCGATGTTACGACGCACAGGGATGGAGTTCGGCGCCAAATTCAAAAAGTGAAAAACACAATAGATATACAGTATACTGTAATCTTACAGATTACAATACTGTATGAAATAAATACACACACCCTTTGTCCCTAGTGGTCTGTCCAGTGTTCTGCATGCAGTTTTATATAATAAAAACTGTTCTTCCTGCCTGGAAACTGGAGATTGTCCATAGCAACCAAAAAGTGTCCCTTTATGTCAAAAGTGCTTTTAGACCACCTAGAAAACAGTGATAATAAATTAGAATCACTTGCAGAATTGAGCGATAGCGATTTGTGGGGAAATTCGTCATCAAACAATAAAAATAATGACAGAGACAATTCTGCAACTGAGCAAATTTCAGTGTTTTTGATTTGATTACATTATTGAATCATTTTTATTAAAATTACATTATTATTTGTTCTAATTATTTATAGTTATTTATTATATTATAATTTATGATTTTGATTTTAAACTTTATCATACCCGAGATGTCTACTAGACTCTTGTTTGGACAGATTTAAGTGAGTTATTCCTAAGAATTGCAGGCCTACAATATAAAACGCCAAATTTCCATGCAAAAAATTGTACCGCTTTTGGTACAAAATTCCAGACATAATCATACCGCCAGGGAGGTTAAAGAATATGTGTGGAGTTAGAGAACTTGGGGATGTATAAAAAGGGTAGTTTTGGGTCAAGTAGTGTCAGACTCCAAATGTGTATTGCTTTTAAAGCAGGGGTTCACCCAAAAAAAATGTTTAACATTACATTCTGCCGAGTTGTCAGAATGACAATCGGCTGTTTTTTTTTTTTTATCCCCGTACATACCGTATTTTCACCGCCGCTTCTGGGTATGTCTTCTGCGGGACTGGGTGTTCCTAATTGATTGACAGGCTTCCGACCGGCGCATACTGCGCGTCACGAGTTGCCAAAAGAAGCCGAACGTCGGTGCGCAGGCACCGTATAGAGCCGTCTCGCAGTCCGGCTTCTTTCGGCAACTCGTGACACGCTGTATGCGATGGACGGAAGCCTGTCAATCAATTAGGAACGCCCAGTCCCGCAGAAGACATACCTGGAAGCGGCGGTGAAAATACGGCATGTACGGGGATAAAATAAAAAAAAAACAGCCGATTGTCATTCTGACAACTCGGCTGAATGTAATGTTAAAATTTTTTTGGGGGGTGAACCCCCGCTTTAAATGATTTTACAACAACCAATTACGAGCCTTTGGCTTAATCTAGGTTTATGATCCACAATTGTGATCAGAATAAGCAAAGTACTCAACAGGTTATAATTAGAAGTCTTTTGAGGCTTTGCAGACCCTGGCCAGTACTGTTGATTTTACTAGATCTGTTTGAGCTGGTTGCATTCTAGTATGGGGGTTTTCAGTCTTGCTGGAGCACAATTAGCAGACTTAAATCTGACTGTTTTGTTAGATTTTTGAAATATGGAGAAATGAGGGTGGCATTGTGTTTAGCGTGAATTTTTCACTCTCCAGTTTTAGTAAAACACCCCCAAAGTGCATATTGGAAAAGAACATAAGAGCACATTTTTAAGAGAAAGAGGTAGCAACATACAACCCCCAATTGAAAAAAAAATAAAAAACCTACACTGTGCAAAATCTACATAAAAAAAAGAATGCAATGATATACAAATCTCATAAGCTCACATTTTATTCACAATAGAAAATTTAAAACTATTTTTTAAATGAGAAAATATTTCAAGAAAAAAATGGTAATTTTGAAAATGATGGCAGCAGCGAGTTGGGACAGGGCAACAAAAAGGTGACAAAGAAAATCGTATGAACAAGGAAAAGCATCAGGTCTGACAAAGGAGCCGTGCATGCTCCAAAATGTGTTACCGTCCACCACCTTCATCCTGTTAAACCGCTGTATGGTCTTGGCCACCACGCTGCAGCTCAGTTTTAGGGACTTGGCAATCTTCTTATAGCCTAGGCCATCTTTATGTAGAGCAACATTTATTTTTTTCAGATCCTCAGAGAGTTCTTTGCAATGAGGTGCCATGTTGAACTTCCAGTGACCAGTATGAGAGAGTGAGAGCGATAACAACAGATTCAACACACCTGCTCCCCATTCACACCTGAGACCTTGCTAACGAGTCGCATGACATCGGGGAGAGAAAGTGGCTAATTGGACCCAATTTGGACATTTTCACTTAGGGATGTACTCATTTTTGTTGCGAGCAGTTTAGACATTAATGGCTGTGTGTTGAGTTATGTTGAGGGGGACAATACATTTACACTGTTATACAAGCTGTACACTCACTACTTTACATTGTAGCAAAGTGTCATTTCTTCAGTGTTGTCACATGAAAAGATATAAAAATATATTTACAAAAATGTGGGGGGTGTACTCACTTTTATGAGATACTGTAAATACTTTTTATACTAGTCCTTTCCTCTATCCATCTTACAGTTTCAACATAGTATGGCACTATTTTTATTTTAATAGTTGCTCTGAACCTAAACAAGGGTAATTTCCTGGGAAAATCTGTGCATCAAAGTGATACTTAAAGCGAAGTTCCACCAATATAAAAGTCAGCAGCTACAAAAAGTGTAGCTGCTGACTTTTATTAATCGGACACTCATCTGTCCCAGGTTCCAGCGATGCAGGTGTGTGTGCAAAGCCCCGCTCGTCTCTCCCTCTCTGCGACGCCGGCATCGTGACTGTGGGCGCCTGACTGTGGCTTCACAGCCGGGCACGCACTTCACATGCGCGAGCCGTGATTGGCCAGGCAATAATCTGGGACCTGTGACGTGTCCCAGATGCTTGCAGAGAGGGAGGGGGAGAGGTGAACTTCCTTCTGGCACGGCTTGAGAGTGCCAGAAGGTCGACAGAGGCGATCTCCTACATATCCTCTGGAAATGCCCTCTCATCCAGCATTACTGGACAACAATTTTCCGTATCCTTTCGGACATAACAAAACTCCGATACTCCTCACACCTGCTTTGGCATTACTAAATCTGACAATAGAAGCAGTCCATTTCTCACAGAGTGGTAGTGACTAACATACTTTTGTCGGCCAGATTGTCCATTACGAGGAAATCCCCACAAGTTCCGTCCATCGCACATACAATAGACATGGTCAACACGCACCACAATTACGAGGTCATGTTGGCATCCAGCGAAGGCCATATTCAACAGACGCAGGAAATCTGGGAACCCTGGACACATTGGTTCAGGGCAGAGGTTTATCTGTAATCAGTCCTCAACTAGCAGTATGCCATGTAGATTATACCCTTGGAATCAAACACATACTAAGCGTTTCATTTTTATCCCAGTTAATTACAGCACTTTTATGCAGAATGTAACTAAACTTGAAAAGTTTGCCTGTTTGAATGAGCTGTCATGGAAATTATATATGATTTGTGTGTACGCAAATGCGTTTGCATTGTACCGTTAACCACATTTCTTCTTTCTGTACTTATGATAAAACTTCAATAAACACCATTGAATAAAAAAATAAAGAGAGTGCCAGAAGGTGCCCGGGAGGAAGTGGGAGCTGGAGCTGAGGGTTTCTGCTCCCCCCCCCTCCAAAAATGACATACCAAATGTGGCATGTCAGGGGGTCACCTTCCCTTAAAGCGGAAGTTCCATTTTTGGGTGGAACTCCACTTTAAATCTCGTTTTTTATTTTGCGTTAAAAATAACAAACATGTCATACTTACCTGCTCTGTGTAATGGTTTTGCACAGAACAGCTAGATCCTCCCTTTCTCTGGTCCCTCTTCGGCGCTCCTGGACCCTCCCTCCAAGTGCCCCCACAGCAAGCAGCTTGTAATGGGGGCACCCGAGCCGCAGCTTGGCCCTGCCCCTTTCTTCCCTTTTTTGGCTCACTGCCTTTGATTGACAGCAACAGGAGCCTTGTGCTGTCTCAGCCAATGAGGAGGGAGAATCCCGGACAGACTTTCACGGGGTCTCTTGTGCACAACGCTGGATCTAGATGGGCCTCGGGTATGTATTAGAGGGGCTGGGGGAGGGGGGTGCTGCACACATAAGACTTTTAATCTTAATACATATAGAATGCATTTAAAGAAAAACTTTCAGCCTTTACAACCATTTAACAATTGCTTATAACCTGGGAGTGTCAATTAAATCTATCTATCTATCTATCTATCTATCTATCTATCTATCTATCTATCTATCTATCTATCTATCTATCTATCATCATGAATAATCAAAGTTCATTTAAATCCACATTGAACGCACTGGTCGCAGCTCATTTTAGCATGGCAGGTCACTCTATTATTAACAGTGTGTAAAAAGCAGACACTGGCAAGCATTCAGGACTAGCTGTACCTGACCTAGTAACCTACTTTCTAAATATCACATAACGTTAAAGGCTGTCCTCTGTTCACAATGCTACGTCACAACTTACTTAACTTCTAGCACAAAACAGTGGCCCCGATAGGGGAAGCTGGAACGTACATTAGCCTGCTTTTCCCTCCTCAACAAAAATCAATGTGTTCTTCCGTTCATTGAAAAAATAAAAATAAACCTGTGACTAAGAGAAAGTTGTTGACCAGTATTTACAGCACATATAAAAAAAAAAAGGAAAATAAATAATTCTATAATTTAGTAATTTTCAAAAAAAAAAAAAAAAAAATGTCTCTGGAATTAAATATAGACCAAATAATACATTGAATATTACCTATTATAAAACAACTGAATATGTATGGCTGGGCTGACATGATAACACAATGATACGTATCAAGACACTGATTACAATTTAAATGATTAAATAATTAAATGTTCACACGGCTGTAAAACTGATAAAAGGTGAATTCTGGTTGCTATAGATGACAGTGCTTTGCCTTTTATAATTACTCTTTGCAAAAATAAAAAACCTTATTAAAAGAGATCTTCAGGATGTATAAGTGGCGGGAGGTGTTAATTACACTCATCTCAATGATGAGATACGGCTCTCTGATAAATGTGGTGGGAGTCAGCGGTACCGTTCGCTTGGTGCTTACCGTCTGCACGCTCTCTACTTCCCGTCCCTGATATTTTATGAATGGAATTGGCAGCTGCAATAAAGTTTTAGGAAGGACACGGTGTGCATCAACTAATCAAAAACAACATTACCATATTCCAAGTAGTTTTTGGAGAGCTGTATGTTGGAAAGGACAGCACAGAGGAAAGTGTACATAATATAATACACTTACCTCCACTGGTTCCTAATGCCGCGTACACACGATTGTTTTTCGGGTTGTAAAAAATTACATTTTTATTGGTCTAGAAAAAACAATGGGTGGATTCAAGAAGCAATTGCGCCTGTGTAACCATAGGTTACACAGCGCAATTGCTTACTTGCCCCGGCGTAACGAGTGCTCCTGATTCAGGAACCTCGTTACGCCGACTGCAGCCTAAGATCTGTGCGGCATAAGGCTCTTATGCCCGCATATCTTAGGCTGCATTCTAGCGATGGCCGCTAGGTGGCGTTCCCGTTGTGCTCAGTGTATAGTATGCAAATTGCATACTAACACCGATTCCCAACGTTGCGCGAGCCCTGCGTACGCAATTTACGTTGTTTACGTACGGCGGTTTTCGCGCAAGGCTGCCCCTGCTATTAGCAGGGGCAGCCCATGTTACGTATACCCGTCGTTCCCGCGTCGCAAAATTAGAATTTTACGTAGTTTGCGTAAGTAATTCGTGAATGGCGATGTGCGCCATTCACGTTCACTTTGAAGCAAATGACGTCCTTGCGACGTCATTTGCCGCAATGCACGTCGAGAAACTTTCCCGACGGAGCATGCGCTCTACGCTCGGCGCGGGAACGCGCCTAATTTAAATGATTCCCGCCCCCTACGGGATCATTTAAAGTGCGTGCTCTTGCGCCAGGCATTTTGCCGGCGCGCCCGCGCAATTTACGGAGCTTATGCTCCGTGAATCGAGGGCAGCACAAAAAATTGCGGGGGCGCCGTAATAAATGCGCAAATCTCTTTGAATCCGGCCCAATGTTTTTTCAACCCGATCGTTAAAACGGCCTTGCCTACACATGATCGTGAACAAAAAACAAATGCTCTAGCAAAGCGCGGTGACGTACAACACGTACGACGGCACTATAAAAGGGGAAGTTCCATTCAGATGGCGCCACCTTTTGGGCTGCTCTTGCCGATTTCGTGTTAGTAAAAGACGATTCGCGCTTTTCAGTCTGTTACAGCGTGATAATTGTGCTTACTCCATTACGAACGCTAGTTTTACGAGCGCTCCCGTCTCATAACTTGCTTCTGAGCATGTGCGTTTTTTTTCACACATTTTTCAAACATTTAGAATGGAAATCGAAGGAAAAGTTAGTGAACCAACAATGCACTAGCTTAAAGGAACCTATTTAGAAAATAAAAAATTAACCTTTACAACCCCTTTAGCTTTAGAAAACTCTACTCTAGGTTCCCTACAACTGCAAATCTTCAGATCAGTGGTCGAGTAAACTTTGCTGAAAGGGAATATCAGAATTTAGTAGTGATCCCTACTGACATTTGCTAGGGCTAAGTCCCCTAAAGACTTTCAAATGACATTGGTTTGGCCCCTGGTCGAGTGATTTGCTGCTTGGGGAGTCTATAGAAGCAAGACCTAAAACTGAAATCCAGCTAAATGATAAATATGAATATCTAACCTATTTTTGCAGCAATATTCACCTTCAATACAGATATTTCTCCCGCAGTACTTTTTTTCTGCCACTAGATGTCCTCATTCTGGTGGCCAGCATCATTCTCCCACTTCTTCTGAGTCCAGGTCCAGTGTGTTTTATTTTGCAGAATGGCTAAAGTAGACAGGGATATGTATTATGGTATATGTTTCCCTTAATATTTCAGGCAAATACTGTAAATAGTTACGTTTTTCTATTTAAACAAATGGTAATCCATTAAAAGACAGCACCGGTACAGTATTTTTTAGTTTTAAATTCAGCAATACTAAGCAGCAGTGAAATGCACATTGCAGTCATCTGTGACAAAATTAGGTAACCACATTTTGGATCAACAATCTTTTTGCTGTCAGTGTTAGAAATCTAGTTGGATTAAATCATTGGGTGAATTGTACATGAAAACGTCATTAATTTTCTTTTAAAATAAGCACACAACCTGATTGCAATACTGGAAAAAAAAACTCTCAGTGAAAATAGTAAAATGTTTCTGTTGCCCCCATGCCTTCAGCTGCCATTTAGATTTGTATTGATTTAAAGTGAATCTGACAGGGTCTGTAACTTAAAATAATTAATTCGGCAAATACAAAGGTGGCACAAGAAACATTTTGAGATTATGTGTATGAAGAAACAAAAATAACAGTTTTTTTTTATTATTATTGAAAGTAGGGCTATGATCTCCCATTACAAATGAAATAGAGCTGCAGCACTTAAAGGGGAACTCTGGTATTTAAAACTGCAAAGGTAATTTTTTTCTGGAGTGGGACTTTGATCATACAGTAGGTGCATTTGCCTTTAAGGCCGGGTACACACGAACAAACATGTACGGTGAAAGCGGTCCGTCGGACCGTTTTCACCGTACATGTCTGCCAGAGGGCTTCTGTACGATGGTTGTACACACCATCGTACAGAAGTCCGCGCGTAAACAATACGCGGGGCGTGTCCGCGTCGTCGCCGCGACGATGACGCGGAGACGTGGGCGGGCCTGCCATTTAAAGGCTTCCACGCATGAGTCGAAGTCATTCGACGCATGCGAGGGACGGCGGGCGCCTGGACATGTACGGTAGGTCTGTACTGACGACCGTACATGTCCGAGCGGGCAGGATTCCAGCGGACGGTTTTAAAACACGTCCAGGAATATTTGTCTGCTGGGAAAAGGCCTGGCGGGCAAATGTTTGCTGGAATTCGGCCCGCTCGCGCCCACACACGACCGAACATGTATGCTGAAACTGGCCCGCAGACCAGTTTCAGCATACATGTTTGGTCGTGTGTACGGGGCCTTAGTTTTCTCCTATTTCCAAACTCTCGCAAATAACTGTTGACTTTGCCAGTCCACCTAATGCAGCTTCTTGTGATGAAGTGACAACAACTACTCCGAGATTTAAAACTGAATTAGCACTCTCATGTAAGCTGTATGCAGAAAAGGGGGATGTTCAGTTTCACCTCGCATGCGTTCATTTGTAGCGAACTAAGGTGGAATCCGGTCCGGGTTTTACCAGCCACCTTGGCAGGGTTGGTTCCAGATAGGGTTGTCCCGATATCGTTACTAGTATCGGTATCGAGCATTTGCCTGAGTACTTGTACAGTCGGGGTGATCAGTGCGGTGGGAGCATTACAAGCACCGATTACCGCTGTATAGATTTAAAAGTCTGACAGCCGTTTCTCCGCTTCTCTCTCTAACCTACCCCCCGCATGGCTTTCAGCTGCTTTAGTGAAATCAGCGGTGATCAGTGCTTGTAACTCTCCCACACACGATCACCACTGACTGTCCCTGCATCCTCCTCCAGCCCCCCTCCGTTCTGCTGCTGTCTCCCTCCCTCCGTGTCCCCCTCCATGCTGCGGTCTCCCTCCATGTCCCCCTCCATGCTGCGGTCTCCCTCCGTGTCCCCCTCCATGCTGCGGTCTCCCTCCGTGTCCCCATCCATGCTGCTCTCTATCCCTCTGTGTCCCCATCCATGCTGCTCTCTATCCCTCTGTGTCCCCCTCCATGCTGCTCTCTATCCCTCTGTGTCCCCCTCTATGCTGCTCTCTCCCTCTGTGTCCCCCTCCATGCTGCTCTCTCCCTCTGTGTCCCCCTCCATGCTGCTCTCTCCCTCTATTTCCCCCCCCGTGCTGCTGCCCCCCTCAGTGCTCCTCCTGCGGCAGTGATCACCGACTCTGTCCATTCACATAACTGAACCATCGTAAACTGTGTTTACAATGTTTCACTTTATGAATGGAGAGGAGCCTCTGTCTTCTCTCCATCCATTTTCAGCACAGCTGAGGCAGCTGAGAAAGGGACTGGGGAATCTGTGTCCCTAGTCCCTTTCCCTGTCTCAAAGGGAAGATGACAGAGGTCATATCTCTGATATCTCACCAAATCCCCCCAACAGGGCTGATAATAAAAAAGAATAATTGTAAAAATAATAAAAAATAAAAGAAAAAAACACACTAACACTGTCCACCCCCTCCCCCCTTAAAAAAAAAAAAAAAGAAAGCATTGTAAAAAAAAAACTAATTGTAAAAATAAAAAAAAATAAAGACTGACACATGTGCCACTGTCACATTAAAAAAAGTATCGGTAATCGGTATCGACGAGTACTTGAAAAAAAAGTATTGGTACTTGTACTCGGTCTTAAAAAAGTGGTATCGGTGCAACCCTATTTTCGGATCAGATTATAGGGTTCAATTGTGTCCACTAACAGGTGGTATAAATTAAGCAGGACTGGAGCAAAGGATTGCTCTTGGCCTGGGACTCAGGAAGCCAAAAACCTGAGAGAGCTGCTTAGGTGAAGTTTGCTTTGTAAGAGAAAATGTCTGACTTATCTTTGCTTTGTGGGTGACTGGGAGAAGTCCTTCCCCTGTGAGTTAGGAACCTGCAATGTTCAGTTAGTCCCTGGATGGCAAGGATTTATTTTCTGTTTTTATTATTTTCATGAAACCTTTTAAATGAAACTAGCTACAAGTCAGATTTTTAAGAAACCTGCAGCTTGGACTAAATTTTTCCCAGGGAAGGTGATCCTCTTTGCGCTAACCCCTGACAGAGGCTTCTACATTACACAATAACTAGCTTTGGGACTTGATTAAACTATAATACCAAAGACTTTAGATGCACTTTAACACCAAGGGATCTCTAGGAATTCTCACAAATTCTGATGTCCTTTGCTTGGCAGCCCACTGCACCTAGTTATTTCAATGCCCCTCATTTTTGACTCTTCAGTGCCGATGCAAATGTCATTGACCGACTATCTCGAAACTACATTCTCTCTCCAATCTACCCTTATGCCTCAAGCCTTGGATTATTAGCATATTGTATCTGGAAATCATTCTCTCCATCCTTGACTCAGTAGTGTAATGTTCCTGGAAATAACATGTAGCCCCGTGACTCCGACCGCGGGTCCAGCGGACTCAATGTCCCCGGGCATACCCGTGATCGTGTCACGGTGAGGAAGAAGGGGGAAATGCTGATGTAAACAAGCATTTCCCCAGTCTAAGTTCCTAGTGACAGGACAGTGTACACATCTTCCTGTAATCCGAAGCTGTGATCACTGTCGTGTCACGCATAGCCCATCCCCCCTACAGTAAGAACACATCCTTAGGTACACTTAACCCTTTCACTGCCAGTGTCATAAAAAACTAAAAGGCCGCGCCAAGATTAGATTGATAAAGTCCACTACTATTAAGTTATTAACGATGGATAAAGTCTATGGGTTTTGAAGCAGAGTTGCACTCAATGATACAAAAACACTTGTTCCATATAGTTGTGGCAAAACGATGTATTGATGGATGTAAATTCCTCCAACACCCAGTGACATGCATGCAGTTTGTGAAATCCTCCACCTGAAAAACAAAGCCTCTTACCAGACGGTAAGAACTCAAAGCGGATGGCTATAGCCCAGCCTCGGCCTTTACTCTCTCCAGGGATCACAGATCAGGAGTCCGCAGTGTCACAATCAAAAGGTCACAGTCGACGAGAGCTTATAAAACACGACTCCTGTTTCCAATGTACTGGTCGATGCTACAATAGAGTTCACTAGCAAAGGAGAGGAAGCACGTGACTGACTAGGTCACGTGACCGAGGACAACCACTACAGTACGACTCGGTCACGTGACCTAGTCAGTCACATGCTTCCTCTCCTTTGCTAGTGAACTCTATTGTAGCATCGACCAGTACATTGGAAACAGGAGTCGTGTTTTATAAGCTCTCGTCGACTGTGACCTTTTGATTGTGACACTGCGGACTCCTGATCTGTGATCCCTGGAGAGAGTAAAGGCCGAGGCTGGGCTATAGCCATCCGCTTTGAGTTCTTACCGTCTGGTAAGAGGCTTTGTTTTTCAGGTGGAGGATTTCACAAACTGCATGCATGTCACTGGGTGTTGGAGGAATTTACATCCATCAATACATCGTTTTGCCACAACTATATGGAACAAGTGTTTTTGTATCATTGAGTGCAACTCTGCTTCAAAACCCATAGACTTTATCCATCGTTAATAACTTAATAGTAGTGGACTTTATCAATCTAATCTTGGCGCGGCTTTTTAGTTTTTTATGTTTATTTGTGTACTTCACACGTTAGCTGCTGCCTTGGTGATTTTTTTGTGTTGTAGCGCAGTTTTTTGTTTTTTCTTGTTACTGCCAGTGTCATGTTCATAGTAATCAGTGCATTTGTATAGCACTGATCGCTGTAAAAATGACAATGGTCCCAAAAATGTGTCAAAAGTGTCCTATGTGTCCGCCATAATGTCGCAGTCATGATAAAAATCGTAGATCGCTTCCATTACTAGTAAAAAAAAAAATAATAATAATGCCATAATTCTATCCCCTATTTTGTAGACGCTATAACTTTTGCGTAAACCAATCGATAAGCGCTTATTGCAATTTTTTTTTTTAACAAAAATATGTAGAAGAATACGTATCGGCCTTTTTTTTTATATATATTTTTTGGGGATATTTATTATAGTAAAAAGTAAAAAATATTGCATTTAAAAAAAAAAAAAAAAAAAGAATCGCTCTATTTTTGTTTATAGCGCAAAAAAAGGGGGTTAAGTGGTTAAGTAGCGCGATTTCAAAGTAGTAAGGTCAGTGCGATTTCAGGTGCTACTTGTGGACAGGAGAAAAAAAAATCTCCACAACAGGCAAGCGGACTGTAATGAAACCATAGTATAATAAACTAACATGTTTTGGCTGGAGTTCCACTTTAATTACACCAGACTGCTATAAGTGGACTTGTTATGATATACTGTATAGTCTAATTAACGAATTAAACTGTGATAAATAAAATATTGTATTTGATTGTGGAACTCAGTGACAGTGAAATAGTTACTGAGATGAGGTTAACATTAGCAGACAGAGCTCAGCAGATATTTGCCCTATTATTCACACCGTTATATAACTGGCACAGATCTTAGGAAAATTAGGATAAGCTTGATGTAGGTCTCTACATGATCGATTTTTAAAGCTACCACACCTCAATTGACTTACATTAAAAGTCATCATGAAAGACAGAACTGTATGAGGCCAAGCGTAGGCTGCTTTGTGTGTCATCTAGCTGCAGGTCTTCTATAGATTTCAAGCTCCAGAGATATTTTAAAGGTCTTTAAGCTTTCCTGGAAGTGTTTTGTATGTGAACTAATAGGCAGTAATAAGAGATTAGTGCATTCAGAGTCGGATCAGATGCTTATGATTGATTTTATAGATGGGTAACCATAGGACTACACTCCTATGTACCACTCTATTACTTCCATCCTTTTAGGGCTCCTTCACACTTGCCAGCACAGTAAGCCAGAGCTCTTTAGTGTGGAGGCAGTGGCTGTTTTAGGCTGCAGCTATGTGCGGCAGGGGGCGGAGTGATGTGCACTTTATTGCATCATACAGCTCACTTTTGTGTGCGTGTGAACCTTTTGTTAACGTGGTTGTAAACCCTATATTAAGGCTTACCTGTAGCTATCCAGTGCACGGTTTAGGAGACATCCCCTGTCCCCTGCATGTGCCGATGTCATCGGCACATGCACACTGGGGCAAACTGAAGCAAGTGGACACCTGCCTTTACACACACATGAAGTCCATAGGGTTCAGGAGTTGGTCCACCCTTTGCAGCTATAACAGCTTCAACTCTTCTGGGAAGGCTGTCCACAAGGTTTAGGAGGCCAGGCACTAATTTTGGACAAGAAGGCTTGGTTCAGAGTTTGTGCACTAATTCATCCCAAAGGTGTTCTATCCAGTTGAGGTCAGGCCACTCAATATTGAACCCTGCGGACTAAGACTGGGATGCCATTAAAGTTAATGTGCGTGTAAAGGCAGGTGTCCCAATACTTTTGACAATATAGCAGCCAAAGTTGACACTCTTTCTGGGAAGAACTACTGGGCTTATCTATTTCCTGTAACACTGGCAACAGGTCTAGTTTTTACCAGGTGTTTTTACCAGGCAGGTAAAATGGTAAGCATAGGATAATAAATAAAGATGATCAGTGGAATCCATTATAGCCTTAAGGGCACTTTACTGTATATAGTTCTCTTAGGAACTATTTGTGCCTAATTAGAGACTGTGACGGTTTATGTAACAATACCGAGACATGTGGCAAATTCAGGTTGTTCTTGCTACCAAGACTTTAAGAATCTGTTGCTATGGCAGAGGCAAATTTCAGAGTTACTCAGAGCAGGACAAAAAGTGTACCCAATTCATACCGCACCATTAATGCATTCTATATTGCACCTATACCAAACCTATACCCCATTACACTGAACTTTTACTGCATCTGAATCACATCTACCTTGCACATGCGCAGAGACTATACTGTACCTATACTGCATGCAGGTTAATTGTCGTTAAGTGCACCAATTCTCTTAAAAGGCCCCAATGATAGCAGACAGAAGAACATCTCAAAGGACTGCCACTCCTGTAAGAATTATGCTACAAATTTTTGGAAAGTGCACACCCAGTCTGTCTAGCATTGCCACCATAAATGCACTCTGGCAGTGTAGTTCTATCACTCAGTAGATTTAAATTTACTACTGCTGCACTTGAGGTGGCCTTGCAATTGTTTATGCTCATCTCAAATGTCACCTTATGCCTTGTCCTTATCGTTAATCACTTTGTATGCTAAGCTGTGTTATTACCATTGTTAATCCAATTTATACTTGCCTAGTTACCAACCAAATTGGGTGACCATATACAAGTTTGCCTTTACCATCTGGTTTGGTGCCTGCTTTCTTTGATATAGCACTATTATTAGGTACTAAGCATTACTTTCAGTTATTTTTTGTGATATTGTATGATTGTATACTCAACGTGGTGTGTCAGGGGAGCTGAGGTACTTGAGAAGGTTGATGCAAAGAACAGAGGACCCATCCTATTCAGTGGCTCCTATGGGCATAGCGCTACATAAAGACCAGCTCTGGGTTGGTGTACAGAGGAATGCCAGTGCTCAGAGCATAATGGGAAGCAGCCATGTATCATCACTTGCCTGACGAAGAGGTCCTGTGTGACTTCGAAACGTTGCTATTTTTGTGATGGTTTCTTTGCAATACATTTTTTGGCCTTTTTTACGATCCTCGGTGTGCTGGCGAATATATTTACATGATTGCTGTTCCAGTTCCCTGCTGGTGATCGCTTCAGCACCCTTTTTTCTTATTGGCCGTTCTCCAGGAAGGTGTGCAATTGGAATATTTATTGAGAATGTATGTGAAAGCGTCTGACACAGAGTTATTTCCTCAGTCTAAAAGTAAATGGGGACACATGGGATGTCATTACTCAAATATGGCCAATGCCCATATTTGATAAAGGACTTGTCACTGGGTGGGTGCAGCCTGATGGGGAACGAGAGACTAGTTTTTGCTTTACTTCTGATTGACAGTGCACAACAGAGGAAATATTTGAAGGCTGCTATTGGACTGAATAATGGCTATGGATTCGCCTACTACCATGCGCTATCAATCAAAAGCAAAGTTGACCTGATGGGAAACTAGTCTCTCAGTTTCCCATTCAGCTCCACCCACCTTGTTATAAAAAATGTTGGTCATGTGCTTGTCAGTACTCTATTTTTCTGATGTGTATACAGGACATGAAGTGAAGGAAATCTTCACAAGAAAAAAAAAAAAGAAACTTGACTGGGTTATGCTATCATGAAAAAAAAAAAACTTTTGGCTTTGGATATACTTTAGACCACAGCAAGAACGACTGCACACTGTTAAATATACGATGCATTGTACAGGATTGACTAGAAATGGCTCAGATTAGCATAAATGATCAATGTATCCTTTTTTACAATTTGTAGAAAAAGTGTTTCTGTTTAAAAAGAAATTGTAGTGTATTTCGACTTGATAAATATTTTATTTTATTACTACAAACATCCATACATATTATCATTATATACCATGTTCAGTAATTGGTATTTTTTTCATTTTAGTTGTATTGTTACATGCTTACATATACAGCACATACAGATTTGTCAATGCTCCCTCTAGTGGTTATATGTATACTAGTGAGCATGATTAGCTTTCACAGCTTGCAAACTACTGAAATAAGCTATTTTAAATGCGTAAAAGGCTGTTTTTCCAGTCTGCTTGGACTGAGCCATAAACTTTCACCGAGACAGAGAAGAAGGGAAAAACAGAAACTTCACAGTATTAATTATTTATAAGTAAATAATGCCAGCCCGCATGCACATATACATTTACCAGTTATACAGGAAGAAGATGTTTACGTTGGTAAAGCAGAACTCGGACAAGAATAAGAAAAATAAATAGCCAATTAAAAGATCATAACAAAAATACTTTTGTTGCAATATTCACTTTAGCTATTCCTTGCAGCGCTGCTTTCCAGGCACAACCATGGCCTTCTGAGCCAAAACTGATCCAGGACCGTGCCGAACCCACACCCAGCCTGTGACTGGACAGTGAAAGGAGAAGCAGCACTGCTGAGCTCATCGCTATGTCACTCTACTCGCTCTCCTCCTATTAGCATACTCTTTGTCAGCACATTAACTAAATTGGACACCCTTGAACTTGGACAGCCTTGAACATGTGCTTTCACCCCAGCCCTGCTGTACAGGGACTGCAAGAGACCGATACCAGATCAAAATTAAGCATTTCGGCTGCTTACTTTAAAAATAAAATATATTTAATCATGTGTTGTCAGGATTACAGAGCCGCATTCATTTGTGTAACCACTTACAAACCGCCTGCTGTCATTATACGGGGCAGCACTTTGAAGAGGAATATCATTGTTATGGCAGCAGCTTGCCGGGAGATCACTTTTTTGGGGGTGGGAGAAGGGAGCCCCCCTCCCACCGCGCTCCGGTTGCCCCGAATGCCGGAGCCGCCAGCAGCGGCCAAGGTGAGTGCGTCCTCTCCCCTGTGGTATG
This sequence comes from Rana temporaria, assembly GCF_905171775.1. Lineage (NCBI taxonomy): Eukaryota > Metazoa > Chordata > Amphibia > Anura > Ranidae > Rana > Rana temporaria. The sequence continues at coordinate 83,043,379 of NC_053497.1, read as the reverse complement.
GAGCTGAGTGAGGGGAAGATGGCCCCCACCTGGCTCCATACCACTGCAGAGCGGAAGCGACTTCAAAACATCACTTCCATCCGGAAGGGACACTTTTTTTTTCTAACCACTACAATACAGGGCATTTTGACCCCCTTCCTGCCCAGACTAATTTTTAGTTTTCAGTGCTGTCGCACTTTAAATGGCAATTGCGTGGTCATGCAACACTGTACCCAAACGAAATCTTTGTTTTTTTCCCCCCACAAATAGAGCTTTTGTTTCGTGGTAATTGATCACCTCTGCAGTTTTTAAAAAAACATAAAAAATGTTACTTTTTGATTTAATAAATATCACAATTATTAAAAAAAGTTTAATAATAAAGAGTTTACAGTCGATATGTATTCTTCTACATATTGTTTGGTAAAAAAAAATTGCAATAAGCGTATATTAATTGGTTTGCGCAAAAATTATAGCGTCTACAAAATAGGGGATAGATTTATGGCATTTTTATTTTATTTTTTTACTAGTAATGGCGGCGATCTGATTTTTATTGTGACCGTGACATTGCGACGGACATATCGGACACTTTTGACACGTTTTTGGGACCATTCACATTTATACAGTGATTAGTGCTATAAAACTGCGGTGTAAATGTGACTGGCAGGGAAGGGGGCGATCAAGGGGTTAATATGTTCCCTAGGGAGTGATTCTAACTGTAGGGGGAGGGGACTCACAAGGGGAGGAGACCAATCTGTGTTCCTCTGTACTGGGAAACACATCGGTCTCCTCACCGCTGACAGGATGTGGATCTGTGTGTTTACACATACAGATCCATGGTCCTGCTGTGATTGCAGGCAATCACGGGCCCGGAGGGAGGGAAGATTCCTGCTGACCTCATTTTACAATGACTCAATAAGGAACCGGTTAAAACTAAAAAAAAAAATTGATATTGCATTTCAGTGTAAACATGAGATCTCATATTTAACATGTCCTGTCATGCAGAAGCAAACGCATACGTCAGCAGCGCCCACATATGGAAACGGTGTTCAAACCACACGTGAGGTATCACTGCGATCGCTAGAGTGAGAGCACTAATTCTAGCCCTAGACCTCCTCTAACTCAAAACATGCAGCCTGTAGAATTTTTTAAATGTTTAATATGGAGATTTTTAAGGATAACATTTTTTTTTAAATGCATTACATTTTGGGTATCAATTTACTCGGCATGACATCATATTTATCGATATAAAAAAATTGGGCTAAGTTTACTGTCGTCTTATTTTTAATGAAAAAAAGTGTATTTTTACAAAAAAAAATGCGCTTGTAAGACCGCTGCGCAAATACGGTGTGACAGAAAGTATTGCAACAACCGCCATTTTATTCTCTACGGTGTTAGAATCCCCAAATATTATATATATTTTTTTCGAAGTATTTTTCTAGCAAAAAAAAAAAAATGGTTTTAACTTGTAAACAACAAGTTTTAAAAATAGGCCTGGTCTTAAAGGGGATGCATTAAGGTGATAAAACTTCTGACACTGTCCAGCTCCCCCATTCTACTCACCTGAGCCCGTTCGTTCCCTCAATGGAGACACTTAAGGACCGCCTAACGCTGATATACATCGACAGAATGTCATGGCTGGGCACAATCACGTACCTGTATGTCCTCTAAGTGCTCAGCCGTGGGTTGCACGCCCACGACCTGGTCCAAAGCTCTGTGACCGCGGCTGCGGGACCCGATCACCGCCAGAGTCCTGCAATCGGTCACAGGAGCTAAAAAACGGGGGAATGTGTGTGTAAACATACCTTCCCCGTTCTTCACAGTGGCGCTGTCATTGATCGTCTGTTTCCTGATATAGGGAAAGCCGATCAATGACATCACACGTCCAGCCCCGCCCCCTACGTTAGAAACACACATGAGGTCACACTTAACCCCTACAGCGCCACCTAGTGGTTAACTCCCAAACTGCAATTGTCATTTTCACAGTAAACAATGCATTTTTCTGGCACTTTTTGCTGTGAAAAATGACAATGGTCCCAAAAATGTGTCAACATTGTCCGATGTGTCCGCCATAATGTCGCAGTCACGAAAAAAATTGCTGATCGGCGCCATTCGTAGTAAAAAAAAAAAAATGCAATAAAACTATCCCATATTTTGTAAACGCTATAAATTTTGCGCAAACCAATCGATAAACGCTTATTGCGATTTTTTTTACCAAAAATAGGTAGAAGAATACGTATCGGCCTAAACTGAGGAAAATTTTATTTTATATATATTTTTGGGGGATATTATAGCAAAAAGTTAAAAATATTGCATTTTCTTCAAAATTGTCGCTCTATTTTTATTTTTAATAGCGCAAAAAACAAACCGCAGAGGTGATCAAATAGCACCAAAAGAAAGCTCTATTTGTGGAAAAAAAAGGACGCCAATTTTGTTTGGGAGCCACGTCGCACAGCCGCGCAATTGTCAGTTAAAGTGACGCAGTGCCGAATCGCAAAAAGGGGCCTAGTCCTTTACCTGCATATTGGTCCGGGTCTTAAGTGGTTAATCGGACTCATTGCCAAGGTAATAAAAATCTATTTTCTTTATATTTCTTTACAAATATTTTCTACCCATTTCACAAAAAACAAGCATATACATTTGTATTTAAATTTTTCTTTACATCTCCCACATATAATAAACAGATATGCTATCACTGGAAAGAAATATACATGTATGGGGCAATTAAAACCAAAGCATCAAAAATCCTTAAAAAAAAACAACTCACAGGTGGGAGAGGTCCATTTATAACATCTACAAGATCAAACAATGCAGATTGGCTTACAATATGATATTTGCCAAAGAAATGTCTCGTAAATAGTCATTCTGAGTCCTTGTTCTTTTATAGTTGAGCCAGTCTGAGCATGATAATAAACAGATTGCTTTATTAAATGCTACGTGATGGCAGTCTGTCAGTTCCAGGTTTATACCAAAAGGAATTATGCAAACAATTATAAAAAAAATCATAAAATCTTTCCTTATCTAAAGCTTATTTTTAAGTGCCCAACAGGTAAATCAATTCTATTTAAAAATGGGAAAGAATAGCCGTCATGTTTCTGGAAAGTATTTATGGCATCCTAAACACTTTTAGCTGGATTCAGAAAGATTTACGCCGGCGTATCAGTAGATACGCCGACGTAACTCTGAATCTACGCCGTCCTAAATTTAAGCGTAGTCTGGAAACCAGATACGCTTAAATTAGGCTAAGATACGAGCGGCGTAAGTCTCCTACGCCGTCGTATCTTAAAGTGTAATTTTTAGGCTGGCCGCTATGTGGCACTTCCGTAGAGTTTGGCGTAGAATATGTAAATGACTAGATACGCCGATTCACAAATGTACGCTTGCCCATCGCAGTAAAGATACGCCGTTTACGTAAGGCGATTCCCAGCATAAAGATAAAGCTGCCCCCTAGACGGCGTAGCCAATGTTAAGTATGGCCGTCGTTCCCGCGTCGAAATTTGAAAATTTTACGTCGTTTGCGTAAGTTGTCCGTGAATGGGGCTGGACGTAATTTACGTTCACGACGCAACCAATACGTCCTTGCGGCGTACATTGGAGCAATGCACACAGACGGCGCAGAGTAGAAATGAGGGATTTTCTTTTCAAGATTTTTTTTATTGTATTTTTTCAAATAAACCAATGTCCATACATACGGACTACACAGATAGTAGCATAATCATTATATCCAATCAACAAGTGTCAACAACTCTCAGTTTGAAACAATCCATGTAAGATATGTTGGCTAAACAGGGTTACCTCCAATGTAATTTTGGCACCAAGCATTCTATGAGGACCAAGCTAATAACCGCTCGAGAGTATGCCTATAGGGTAGATCCACAGAGCGAGTACGCCGGTGTATCTACTGATACTCTGGCGTACTTTCAAATTTCCCACGTCGTATCGTTGTTTTGAATCCTCAAAACAAGATACGACGGCTTCTGGGTTTGATCCGACAGGTGTACGTCTTCGTACGCCTTCGGATCTAAGATGCAATACTTCGGCGTCCGCTGGGTGGCGTTCACGTCGTTTTCCGCGTCGGGTATGCAAATTGGCTATTTCCGACGATCCACGAACGTACGCGCTGCCGTCACATTCTCTTACATCGTCTCTAGTCGGCTTTTTCCGGCGTATAGTTAAAGCTGCTTTTTTGCGGCGTATAGTTAGATTTGCCATGTTAAGTATGGCCGTCGTTCCCGCGTCGAAATTTAAATTTTTTCTTTTTTTTGCGTAAGTCGTCCGTGAATAGGGATGGACGTAAGTCACGTCCAAGTTTAAAAAATTACGTCCTTGCGACGTCATTTCGCGCAATGCACGGCGGGAAATTTAGGGACGCCGCATGCGCAGTTCATTCGGCACGGGGACCCGCTTCATTTAAATGAAACACGCCGCCTAATCGCCGATTTAAATTCCGCGCCGTTACTTACGGCGCAAATTCTTTGGGGATTCGAACCAGCAAAAAGTAAGTTACAGCGGCGTAGCGTATCTCACATACGCTGCGCCGATGTATTTGTATGTGGATCTACCCCTCTGTCTCTAGTATGTAGGAGGTCATAAGTCTAATGAGATTGTATTTATTTCACTGTGTCTAGGAGATTCAGAGGGTTGTGTATCTTCCACGTCAAGGAGAGCAGTGCTGCTAGTAGGATATAAAAAGTCTACACATCCCTGTTAAAATGTCAGGTTTCTGTGATGTAAAAAAAATAAGACAAAAGATAAATCATTTCAGAACTTTTTCCACTTGCCGACCGCCGCATGCAGATGTAAGTCGACAACATGGCACGGGCAGGCAAATGGACGTACCTGTACGTCTCTTTAAATTCGCCGAGTGAGTGTGCTCGCGGGTCCTGGGAAATCGATGTTCCCGGGTGGCCCACGATTGCGGTCTGCAAAGGCAGAACAGGGGGGATGCCTTTGTAAACAAGGCATTCCCTTGTTCTGCCTAGTGACATGTCACTGATCTCACAGTTTCCGTGATCAGTGACGTGTCATTGGTAGCCATGCCCCCTAACACTTACACTTAACCCCTTTAGCGCCACCTAGTGGTTAACCTCTTCACTGCCAGTGTCATTTTTACAGTAATTAGTGCATTTTTTAGCACTGATCGTGCCAAATAGTGTCCAATGTGTCCGCCATAATGTCGCAGTCACAATAAAAATTGCTGATCGTCGCCATTACTAGTAAAAAAAAAAAAATATTAATTAAAATGCCATAAAACGACCCCCTATTTTGTAGACGCTATAACTTTTGCGCAAACCAATCAATAAAGGCTTATTGCGATTTTTTTTTACCAAAAATTTGTAGAATAATATGTATCGGCCTAAACTGAGGGAAAAAATGTTTAATATAATTTTTGGGGATATTTATTATAGCAAAAAGTAAATATAGCATTTTTTTCAAAAGTGTTGCTCTATTTTTGTTTTTAGTGCAAAAAAAAAACGCAGAGGCAATCGAAAAAAAAAGGACGTCAATTTTGTTTGGGACCGCGCGGCATGACCGCGCAATTGTCAGTTAAATCGACGCAGTGTCGAATCGCAAAAAGTGGCCTGGTCTTTGGTCAGCGCTGATGCGGTTAATGTGACCTAGAAACTGTAAAGCTCAGTTGAACTACAAAATTTTAATATTTTAGGTGGAGGGAAGTAAAAAAAAAAAAAAAAAAAAAATATAATAATAATAATAATAATAATAATGTTGCATAAATGTGCACACCTTAAAACGAATACTTTGTTGAAGCGCCTCTAAATTTAGCTGGGCTTGGATGTTTTTCTTTGTAAGAAAAAGCTTCCGTCTTGCCACTCTACCCCATTGCCCAGACATATGAAGAATACGGAAGATTGTTGTCACATGTGCAGCCTCCCTGGCCAGTTTTCTTCTGATCAATTTTGGAGGGACCTCTCGTTCTTGTCACTGTTGTGCCATATTTTCTCCATTTGATGACCGTTTTCATCGTGTTCCATGGTATATCTAATGCCTTGGAAAGTCTTTTGTACCCTTTTCCTAACTGATGCCTTTTAACAATGAGATCCCTCTGATGCTTTGAACGCTCTCTGTGGGCCATGGCCTTTGCTGTCGGATGCAACCAAAAAAATGTCAGGAACAGAACTTTAACAGCTGAAATGTATGTGGGTTAATCAGAGGCACTTTAGATGATGGCAGGAGTGCACTTACACCTATTTAACAGGAGTTAATGTGATTGCTTAATTCTGAACACAGCTACCAAATTATTATTATTTTTGACTCCCCCCCCACCCTTCCAAAAGATTTTTTAACTGAGTTGTACAGTTTATAGGCCACATTAAAAGGTAGAAAAAAACTCTGAAATTCTTTATTTTTTTCTAATTTTTTTACATCACAGATACCCGACATTTTAACAGGGGGTGTGTAGACTTTTTATATCCACTGTATGTGTCACCACCTTCCGTGACTTTGGGGATATTTGATCTGGAAAGGAGGGATTTTACATGTCGGATATATATATATATATATATATATATATATATATATATATATATATATATATATATATTTAAAAAAAAACACAATGGTATTTATTCTACATGAAACAAGTCAATGGGAATGTATTGTATATATTGATGTACTGAAATGTTTTTGTCTAAAGTAGAAATTTAGATTTTTTACATAGTTGTCTTCTTAGATGAGGGCTGCCATTGCATGCCACCTTATAAAAGGTGTGACTGTAACTGACCAGAGTACGGTATATTACAGTCAGTCTCAGCATAAGCATACTGTAAATGAATGTCAAAGCTACTTATCAAAGCATCTGAAAGACAGCCAGGGAACTAGCATTTAAAAAAAGAAGTGGTCAGCAATAGCCGCCTCCAACTTTCTTGCATGACATGACTTTAACAGTGTTACATTATGTAAACAAAATGTAAAGCCTGAATACAAGTTTAAATATAATATATTTTACACACACACACTGTAAGCCTATTTCCCTTCCACTCCATAGATATTGTTATTTTTTTTTTTTTTTAATTCCTCTCTTGCAGGTGGAGCTTACTTGGGAGAGAGGAGCTTACTTACTAAAGTATTTGCTCCAGGACTGCACTTTTTATACTCCAGAGGGCCAGAGCGGGTGTGCCTGTAAGTGCCCCCCCCCCCCAAGATAAATAAGCAGGGCAACATTTAACGGATTCATAAAATTCACTATCGCTAAAGCCCTTGCATGTGTGTCTGGGTGCATTCTGTTACCATCTCCTAGCACCAGTATTGGCTTTTGCTTTCACTGCTCCCCGGCTACAATACCTCAACTGCCCACAGTGCTGCTGACCCCCTGAGATGCTTTGTTTTATGCATTTTACAGTAAGAGGACATTACTTTTAAAGCAGAGTTTGCACTGGTTTGTGTTTACTTACTGTCAACTGGATCCCCTAAGATCGTCATTATGGAACTGCAGCCAGTGTTGTGATATTCTCTTTCTGGACCGATGTGGTCCTTTGTGATGTACTCCACTGCCCCTTCTCCAGCATTGGACTTTTTAATGGACTGAATATATACATATTATTCTCATACCCACAGAGTGGACATTTGGCTTTAGATAGGATTCCAGTAGTTGCATTATTGTGCTACAAAATATTTTTTCTTTATCTCTAAAGCACATTCTCCTGCTGTGCCACAACTGCTGAAAATGTGGGGAAATGTATGAGCTCCTGCCATGATACAGTGTTCAGGCCTAGCACCTAAATGCCAGGCTCAAACAATGCCATATAAAGAGGAAGATGTCATTATGTAACACTGCATAATTTTTTTATATGTTAACAAAAATACTGTACTTGAATTAGTACAAGATAAAAATGATTTGCAATTCTTTAATGCATGTAGTGCTCTGTCTTTTGAAAATAAAAGCACATTGTTTTTACCGTCAGCACTGGTTGTAGCTCCACCCATGCTGAAGCTCAAAACATGGGTATTCCTATGAGGGAGGTATGGCTAGCACTGAGTCTGTGTGTTTTCAATGCAGAGTTATGTGTCTAATACATCCCCCACTGCTCTCTCTCTCCGCATGGCAGCTGCAGACACTGGCAGAGAACTTACCCCAGCGCTAGGTTCTCTCAGGCAGCAGCCACATGAGCTATTGAGCAACACCGTGAGGAACCACAAGTCCCAGCATGGTCTTGCCCCCCCCCCCCCCAAAACACAGGCAAGACCTGTCAATCACACATCCATCTCCCTCGAGCAACACTGTCGTCCAGCCATGCAGGTGGCGGGGGGGGGGGGGGCGCAACTGTTTAGAGTGGGATCAAGTGCAGTGTGCACTGGAGCCTCTAGAAGGGCGTTGGTTTAAAAACAATTTGTAATGATTCTGCTTTAAAGAATTTCATCTCCAGGACAAATCTGTGTTTGTACAGGATAAAAAAGAAACGCAAACTTTTACTATTCTCTAGAATGCTTTGTGACACTAGTATTATAGCTCATTTTGGTTGTAAAAATAAAGATTCTTATATAAAAGTTATATTAAATAAAACTTTAAAGATAAACATTTAAAAAAACTGACCCCAAAATGATAGTTTGTCCTTTAATGGGTGTTCTGCAATACCAGGTTTTATCAGCAGGCTGCACTGCAAGTATACATAACTGGATCAGTCAGTCCTGATGAATCTAGAAAGCAGTGGGAGGTTTAGACTTCAATCCTAAATGATAATATAACAGCATAATTTGGAGTTTTTCTTTAAATCCATTGTAACAAGCTTTCATTTAGGGTGCTGGCATTGGGTGCAGAGTTTTACAAGAATTTCAAACAGCGATCACATGAAATGTATGAATCAGGGGTTGACCTTCTACCCTGCCCATTAAAGAGAATGAGAAAAGGTTGGATCTTTTAAACTACTTTGCCATTGCCTGTGACTTGCAGTTTTCCTTTTCCCTTGGATGTCAGAAAACTATCCAGGGCACATCTGTGAAAAAGACGAGCTGGGGAGACTGAGCTGTCACATATCACTCACTGTGACCTTTAGCGCTACAATTTTTTTTATTTCTGAATCTTTCCTTTTCAAATGTGTGAACCATCACTTATTTGCATGAATATCAGTGATTCTGCCCTAGCTGTATTTTTGCCTCTGGTTCTGCTCCATATGGGACACAGAGACGAAGGTCTTATCTGAACGTTGTTTATTTATGAATAATTCAGTGACGCTTTAGAATCAGAAATTATAATTTCACATTTTACTTATATATTCAAAACAAAAAAAAAGCGAGAGCATAAAAACCCCTTGCTACAGCAGTAATACAGATTTAAATGAGAACTTTATACCAGTCAAAAAATATGCAATAAATACACTACGAATGGATATTTTCCAACTCTGCACTTTGTTTTGGATACTTTGCTCTGCATAAAATCTAGCATTTCTTTCGCACTTGACCCTGCAGCACAAACAGAATCCTCCTCGAGACCCAAACCTTCTGGCCTTGCTGTAGACAATGGCCATTACATACAGTGAAAGCATGGCTCACCAGAACTAGTGTCTCCATTGGAAGATTTCCAATTACCGTATTTATCGGCGTATACCGCACACTTTTCTGCCCTGAAATTCAGGGAAAAATCGTGGGTGCGTGATACCCGCGCTGAGTTTGAACTACTGCGCCGACATATACCAAGCGCAGTACACTCGTGTATAGTCGGGCAGGCTCGGGTTCTCTCGCAGTCACGTCCTGGACACACAGGACGTGACCGCGAGAGGAGCCAAGCCTGCCTGACTATACACGAGTGTACTGCGCTCGGTATATGCTGGCGCAGTAGTTCAAACTCAGCACGGGAAGGACACCGCAGAAGGACGCCAGACCCGACGAGGAGGACACCACCGCAGGCGGACGCCGAAGTACTCTTTTTTTTACAGGAATGCGGGTCCACTTTAGGGGTGCGTGCTATACGCCGGAGCGAGCAATACCCCGATAAATACGGTACTTTTCTTTTTTACTTCATTGATAATGGTAAACAGGACAAATAGAGAGGGTGAATCTCCTTAACAGGGGAACAGACAGCAATAAAAATTCAGATTCCACTCCACTCTGTCCAAAACAAAATAATAAAATGGTTTTGCTTTTAGTTATACTTTAAATTACAGTCTCAATAGCTTGGCAGACAGCGACTTGATCCAAATGACATCTTGCAGATTGTAGAAACTTTTAATCCAAAATTATGCAGATCGTAAAAGATGAAAGGGGTGTCGATTTACTAAAGGTAAATATACTGTGCCCTGCAAGTGAACTTGCTCCAGGGCTTAATGAGTGAGGTAAATAAATTATCACATGCAAGGAAAGTAAAAAAATATTTGTTTGCACATGATTGGATAATAGAAATCAGCAGAGCTTCCCCTTAGATATTGAGCAATTGCATTTGCAGTGCACTTCTAATGCACAGTATTTGTTTTTAGTAAATCAACCTCATAGTATCTAGCTTCAGAAGAGTGTGGTGAATGGAGGCTAAAGCATGAAAATGAAGGGTGGGACTAACTACACAAAGCATTCCCTAGCTACAGTGTGAGGTAAGGACAAAATTATTAAACAGTAAAAAAAAAAAAACACAATACATGTGTAACATGATAAACGTTTTTATTAGATTGGGATCATTTCTTAAACCAGTCATCTGTTTATAAAGCTGGCCCTACATTGTACAAAATGTGCTCAGTGGGCGACCCTTTTGGCTAACTCTGATCAGAATATATACTAAAGCCTTCTTTTAAAAAGAAGAAATTATAAACTAGTATTGAAGTGGAGTAGTGTCTCATAATGACCAAAAAAAAGGGATGTCATTGGTCACTACAGACAACACCTTCATTTGTGTCTTGTGTATTTGTTTATTGAAATTATTTTCTTTTTTTTTTTTTTTTTTTTAACCACATGCCGACCGGGCCATAGCCGAAATACGGCAACAGCGCGGTCGGCTTTTTCTAGGAGGGCATCATGTGGCGCGCATACGAAAATATCTGTGACAGCAAGGTCCGGAAGACCCGTCACATCATGGATCACGGTAAACGGCCGCTGATAGCGGCCGTTTCCCACGTGATCGCTCTGTCAAATGATGGAGCGATCACAACAACAAACCGGCATCGTGTCCAGGTCCTCTCCCCTCTCTGTACCGGTCAGTACAGTGTGAGAGGAGAGAAAATTAGCAGCAGCGCTGTGGGCTGGATCTGTAGTGTCCAAAGCGCTGCTCTGTGCCCATTCCAGCAATACCTCACCGATCCATACCCACCCACTCTTAGCCATTCCATCCATCCATCCCCATCTACAGCTCATCCATGACACATCAGTTCACATTCATGCCACTACAGTGCCTCAAAGTGTAATAGATAGATTAGACTTGAAATTTATGCCCCTAGAATGCCTGCTGGTGCTCCCTGCATGTTGGGCCTCTGTATGTGGCCAGGCTGTTTAAAAAAAAAAAGTCTCACACATGTGGTATCCATACTCAGGAGGAGTAGCAGAATGTATTTTGGGGTGTAATTTGTTGTATGCATATGCGGTGTTTGAGAAATAACCCGATAATGACAATTTTGTGAAAAAATTCACTTTCCTGGCATGTTAGTGTCTCAAGAAATGACATAGGCCATCAGTTATTCAGGTGTGATCAATTTTCAGAGATTGGCACCATAGCTTGTGGACTAAATTTCACAAAGACCAAATAATATACACACCGATTTCGATTATTTTTATCAAAGATATGTAGCAATATAAATTTTGGCAAAAATTTATAAAGAAAAATTTACTAATTTGCTAAATTTTAAACAGAGTATTAATACAGAGTATTTTTTGATTTATAGCACAAAAAAAAATAAAAAACCCAACGGTTATTTTTAAATATGTCTGCAAGGAAGGGGGTTTAGGTGCCCAGCGGTTAAACATGAAACACATACGTTACATTTTCAATTATTTCAGATTCCTCATAGGTCACCGATACTGAAAATTTTACTAGAAAGAGGGAGAAAGCCTCAGAAAATACCATAAAGGGTTACAATTACACTATCCTCTCTATGTATTAATGTAATGTGCCCGGTGTCTATGTCCTACAAAAAAAAATGCTGCAATATACCCGTTTGAGTGCTGATCGGCAGTCATATGTTCCACCATCTCTCTCCTCTATCGGCTTGACAGCTGCAGTGGGCAGGACCGAGGATCTCCTGCTGATATCAGCCAGAAGGGGAGGAGGAGAGAGGCGCCCCCACCCACTTCAGCTGCCACGTAAGAGGAAAGACAGTAGATCACTTGACTGCCGATCAGCTCTTTGAAACAGGAATATAGCAGCATTATTTTTATAAGTCATAGACACAGGGCACATAACAGGAACACAAAATTATGTCATCATAATTTGAGCAGCACGGCACGGAGCTGAGGCAGGGAGGAGCAGAGCATAGAGGAGGACAGAGCAGCACTGCCAATGATAGAGGCACGTAAACTGACCATGGTGTCAGGACTCAGCAGCTATGATACACCATGGTCAGTTTACATTGGGGGGGGGGGGGTATAGCCAGGTATTACAGTTGATAGAGGGGTCCAAATGACACAGCACAAGCACTGTGCTGAATAACATGCTTTAAGGGAACAGGATTTTTATTTTTTGGGGGGTTAACAAACACTTTAATGCACCAACCTTATATTATTATTACACTCATCACCAAAAGAAAACAAAAAAAAAAAACACACACACACACAAACTTGAATAATGACATAGGGATCACCATTCAGCCTTTATATTTTAAAGCTTTATTAGAATTATTTAAAACAAGATTTAACAAGCAGTGAACTAAAGCAATTGATTTAAAAAAAAAAAAAAAACAGAAGTAGCACCAAGCAGATGGCTGGTGAAATCTAATAAGTTGCTGTACTGCCTTAGGGCCAGCCAAACAAAATTCTTGCTATGCCCTATGGGCTGAATGAGAAAAATCGATCGATTCTCCCCATCCATACTCAACAGCGTGACTGGGGGAATCTCCCATTCCAGCTATTGTATTCTGACAGCCATAGCACCTGCAGCTGTCAGAATGCCTAGACAGTGACTACAGCCACTGCTTGGCCCGCATGGGCTCTTTTGATTTGCAAATCAATTTTTTTAGGCAGTGTTGACAAGGCCATAGGCTCCCATTTGGGCCGATTTAGCAGGAACCGATTCAGAATTCAAGTCATGTATGACCAGTTTTACTAAAATGAGCCCGATGTATGCTTTAAATAAAAAGATCTGAAGAAGTGTCATTTTATAGAACTGGCCAACATCACATTTCAGGAAAACAATTCAACAAAGTTTACAGCAAAGTTAAAACAGATTTGAGCAATGAGTCCCCAAATAAATAAAGCCACATGTGGTAGATATACAAACTAAACACATATTACTGTGAGTAAAAGCAAAACTATGACATATTGGGATACTGGACTGAAGTACCACAGGGCAGCTAACAGTACCCCACATCTGTCCTTTACCCACCATTCTTAATATTGTTACCTAGAAATAGATTTCTTTCAAGCATGGCTTAAACATATATTGAAACATTGACAAATACAGGGTATATGAAATGCTAAATTCATCATTTTCTACAATACACACAGAGATCATACAGATAAGTACTGGAAGCCGTTATCAATCAACTGCAACAAAAAGGGGTTTTCATCTTTAGACAAAACTTGGTCCATCCTCTAAAAATTGAAGAATACATTGGAAGGCTGGTCAAAGAATTGGTAAAAGCAGAAATCCTCATAATGTTTCACCACTGAAAGACAATCACACATTTCACCATACACATAGAGTGAAAGGCAAAAATGTGTATATTCATTAAAGTGGTTGTAAAGACCAGGGATCTTTTACCTTAGTGAATTCCCTGTATGCTGGGGGGGGGGGGGGGCATTAGTGCAGCTCTGGAGCAAGTTTTCACAGGTGGGCCACTTAAGAAGTGGCCATCTATGGGGACCCACCATGAAGAGAAGCAGAGAGTGCCAGCGGGGGACCCAAGAAGAGGGGCAAAACAGTGCAAATAAAAGACATCACAAAGCTGTAGAAAAAAAAATCAAATCTTCAATTTTAAATTGGGAATATACAATTTGCTGTAGTTTAAACACATATAAAAAAAAGAAAAGAAAAAAGAAATTAAATGCAACATGTACATCTAAATAAATAGGTTTCAAAGAAAATCACTGTTTTTGCCATTCTTTTCAATGTAATGTTCAAGCCTTTGCAAGTCCATTTAAAATTTCCATGTGATATACTTTGCTTCTCAGTACATCCAAAGTCCATTTACTGAGCTATACCAGCAGTGCTTAGTCTTGCTTTCCTTCACGCCACTGTGGTTTGGAGCCTTCATTCCATGCCACATATACAAATAAGGCCAAAATTGCGTGCACAGCTATGACAGCCACTATTGCAGCATAGAAATAGCTGTCCCTGTTAGACATACCATATGCACCTATAAAACAAAAGTAGGAAAATATACATTAGCACATATAATTACGTTTGCATTTGGTTGCAATTATACAAATTCATCCTCCCCCTAATAGCCAAGACTTGGTACATGCGAAAATTATATATAGAGTGATTGCCATTTTTGGCAACTTGCATTTTCCTAATTAAGTAAGCCATGAAAACTCTGGCGTTTCTCTCATAACAGGTTTAAAATCCACTTTCAGGAGTAAAAAATAAATAAAATCCACCCTTGCAATGAGATCCCCAGAAGTTATCAATGCACGTGTAACATGATCTATGTATTTATCAGATTGGAATCATTTCCTAAACTGATCATCTGCTCATCGTGATCTGTTCATAGGGCTGGCCATACACTGTACGAATTGGCTCAGTGGGTGACTCTTGGCTACCTCCTGTCTGACATGCCTCAAGTGAAAAATACTGTTGGCTGACCAGCAGCTGCATCTAATCGGATGCAGCCGCTGTCTGGGTAGACGCAGTGGGAGATTTGTCCATTCGCACCGATTAAAAAGAAGATCCAATAGTGTATAGACAGGCTTTACTTTTACAGTGTGCTTTTTCAACTCTTTGATAGGAAGAAAAGTCCACTAAAGCCTCCTAAAAAATAGAAATGATAAGCCAGTGGATTAGTTTCCATAATGGCCAAAAAAGCTATTTAATTGGTGCATACAGTACAGAAACTGTTACTTGTGTCTTAGATCTTTGTCAGTTAAGGACAAGGCCTTTAACCACCTCAATACCAGGCACCCCCTTCCTGCCCAAGCCAGCTTTCAGCGCTGTCACAATTTGAATGACAATTGCGCGGTCATGCTACACTTTACCCAAATGAATTTATTGGTGGTATTTGATCACCTCTGCGTTTTTCCCCCCCCCCCCGCTATAAAACAAAAGGAGCGACAATTTAAAAAACATTTTTTTGCTATAATAAAATATCCCCCCAAAATTTGATATATATATATTTCCTCAGTTTTGGCCGATACGTATTCTTCTACATATTTTTGGTTAAAAAAAATTAAAAAAAAATCGCAATAAGTGTATATTGATTGGTTTGCGCAAAAGTTAGAGCAGCTACAAAATAGGGGATAGATTTATAGCATTTTTATTTATTTTTTACTAGTAACGGCAGCGATCAGTGATTTTTATCGCGACTGTGATATTGCAGCGGACACACCGGACACTTTTGACACCATTTTGGGACCATTCACATTTATACAGCGAACAGTGCTATAAATATGCACCGATTACTGTGTAAATGTGACTGGCAGGGAAGGGGTTAACACTAGGGGAGGATCAAGGGGTTAAATGTGTACCCTAGTGAGTGATTCTAACTGTAGGGGGCGGGGACTGACTGGGGGAGGTGACCGATCTGTGTCCCTATGTACAAGGGACACAGCATCGGTCTTTTCTCCCTGACAGGACATGGATTTCTGTGTTTACACACAGAGATCCACGGTCCTGCTCAGTTACTGGGCAATCGCGGGTGTACGGCGGCATCGGGTTCCCAGTAACGTGGCGGAAGCGCGCGCCCCCTAGTGGCTCTGCAAGACGAGCACGTCATATGACGTCCTCTCAAAACAACAGAGCTATCGTGCCGCCGTCAACTGTTCCTTGTTGTTTTCACTTTAAGAGGATCTTTAAAAACGCATAGAAAACATACTGCCATCATTGCGCAATATTCTTGTGATTTTATTCAAAAACAGTCTTTAAAAGTTATTGCACTGACATGGTATAGTGCCTAAAGTTTGTTTTTGAACAAAAGCACAAGAATATAGGGCAATGATGGCCGTATGTTTATGAGTTTTTAAAGATCCTCTTAAAGTGAAAACAACAAGGTGCAATTATTGATTGATCGGTTGGGAAATCCCAGGCAGATTATAGTACACTCTGATGAGAAGCAGCTGATCCAGGCTCATATAAAAGGTGTCAGTCTGGAAGGTGGCGGTGTACCTCGAATTGGTTGAAGTTACGGTTCGAATTCCAAAAGAATTTTCTTTCGAAAATCGTATCAAAGAATTTTCGTACGAATTTTGCACCGTTAGTGGGCTGCAGCAACAGCCGATTTTCGTGCGGCAAACAAATTTGAGAAATCCGACATGTTGGAAATTTTTGGAAAAACAAACAATTTTCTGATCAATGATGGGAGAATCGTGCGAGAAATGTAATAGAAACAAAATGCGCATGTGCAAGAAAAGAATATTCCCGGAGAGAAACGAATATTCCCGGCAACATGAAGGTTTGGTCGGCTAAATTTCGAAAATCAATCATCGGATCACAAAAAAAAAATGAACTTTCCGATTTTGAAAAGAAAATTTGTTTAAACTTCGACCGTGTATGGCCTGCTTTACACACAGTGTCGCAATTAGCCCAGGAGGACTTTTGACCTCTTATTTGTGGCTAAAGCACTGGGATTTTTCTTCTTTTTTTCCTTTGTTATTCATACATGTTTTTTTGGGACTTTTTTTGTATTTACAGCTTCCATGGTTTAAACTACAAATTTTTTATAATTATTGATTTTTCACTGTCACGGAATATATACCTATAGTGTTGTTTAGTATAGCGTTGGTGCAGTTCATCCACAAAAAACACCACAAGGCCTAGCCAGTCTCCAGTCAATTGTATAGAAAATGTATGGAGGGAGCTGAAACTTTGAGCTGCCAAGCGACAGCCAAGAAATCTTAAAAGGGGTTGTAAAGGTTTGTTTTTTATTTTCTAAATAGGTTTGCATTGTTGGTTCACTTTTCACCTTCGATTTCCCTTCTAAATGTTATTTTTTTCCCCCCTTTCCTCCAGTAAGCTGTTCTGGCTGACTAACCCTCAGCCAGAACGGCTCGGATGATGGGGGCAAGCTTACTGAGGAGGGACAGGAAGTGAGAAATTCAGACAAAAAAAAAACATTTAGAAGGGAAATGGAAGGAAAAGGTAAGTGAACCAACAATGCACTAGCTTTAAAGGAACCTATTTAGAAAATAAAAAAACGAACCAAAAAAAAAAAAAAAAAAAAGCAGGAGGAGATCAAATACCACTAAAAGACAGCTCTAATTGTAAAAAAAAAAAAAAAAAAAAAAAAGAAGGATTATATACATTTTTTTGGGGCACAGCATTACATGAATGCACAATTGTCAATTAAAGTAATGCAGTGCCATATCGCAAAAAATGGTCTGGTCATGGGTGGGGTGTATCAATCTTCCAGAGGTCAAGTGGTTAATGTGTATTGAAAATAAATGCAGTAAATACTACAATTCTTTAAAGTGTAAAATGCATATAATTGTAATAGTTTTCTGTCATTTGTGGCAATCTATATTTCTTAATAAGTTATGATACATGTAGAAAAGAAGTTCCACTAAAGACAAACAAAAAAGGGTCAAGGGGAACCACAGCTTCTCTGTAAAGTTACAGATGTAGGATGATAGCACCAATCAGCAAACTAAAGTTAAATAATATTACAGTGACCAACAAATCTTTGAATTGAAAGAATATCCTGAGGGGATCTGACAAACTGCTTGTAACGAACATACCGACCTTCAAATACATAAACCTTGGAGGAGAAGTAAAGACCAATCGGAAGCATGATCATTA